>NW_015169227.1:89342-133948 GCF_001447785.1 Gekko japonicus | reverse complement strand
GAGGTAGGTGGGGCTGAGAGAGCTCTTGACAGAAACGGCTCTTTTTCAAGAACAGCTCTTATCAGAACTACGGCTTGCCCAAGGTCATCCAGCCAGGTGCAAGTGGAGGAGTGGGGAATCAAACCCGGTTCTCCCAGATTAGAGTCCGCGCACTTAACCACTACACCAAACTGGCCCAAGTACACACCAGCAGCTGCATGTGGAGGAGTGGGGAATCAAACCCAGTCCGCACTCCTAACCACTCCCCCAAACTGGCTTTGAAGCTGGGTTAGTGGGAGTGCTGCTGTGTTAACATTCTATAGACCCCCCCCCTAAGGAAGTTTGACGCGAAATGCAAAGGGGTATTGATATTTGGAATAAATAATTTTTCTCTCCACGGCACTATTTTTTTCTTTGTTGCTTTGCTCCTATTGATGCAGCCCTTTGTTCTTTCTCATCTACAGATCAAGCCTGTTACTGTTTGCAGAGTTTTCTCCTGAATTTTGTTCTGGTCACATTTTAGTGTGGTGGAATGATGGGTCAGGGCGTTCTTAATGCATCTGCATTATGAATTCTGACACATACTAGAATGGAAAGGAATCCTGTTAGTCATTAAAGTTGGACAAGTCCAGAGACCAGCTCTCATGTGGTACAAGACAGACAACAGAAAGGCATACCCCCTGTCCCTCCTTTATAAAAGTGGTGGCCCAGCCTCAGCTTCTCTCCATGTGCAGAAAGCAGGATTCTCCAGTCCACTGCAGCTTGTTACATCCAGGGTTTGAAGTTCGTCCAGTTCCCAGGCTGTGAGCCACAGGACATGAGCCCTTTGGCTCTTACCTCTGTATGAGTGCCTGTATAAATAGACCTGTTACTTGCGGAAGAGCCAAGAGCTCCAGTTTGTGCCACCTTAAAGGCCCAGGTGGTAAAAAGCAGGTATCACCTTAGAAGCCCTTTCTCCCTCTCAGCCTGTTTAAATAGGGCTGCTACCTGTGGAAGAGCCAAGAGCTCCAGTGAATCAGCAGATCATGCCTGTTTAAAGGTGAACATAATCACCTCTCTTATGTACTAACAACATATATAATGGAGATGTAGTTATAGGGTGTTTTTAATTTATGGAATTGCTTTGATCTCACTGCATAAACTAGTGAAGTCACAACACATCAATAGTTCTAATTACTTGTACTTGGACTAGAACAAGATTTTCTTGTTCATATAGGCCTCTTTTCTGGTGTCCACTTCTTCAGATTACCAATTGAGATTATTCTGACATTATTCTGTTTTACAGTGCAGGCCTATTTGGAGATATTCCTGTCTAGATCTCTGAAATCCAGAAGTAACTCTGCATAAGATTACACTGGAGTTTCTAGAGGAGCTCACACTTATAGTCTGAGAATCCTAACGGGGTGGAAAAGTCAACCACTCACCTCAACAGTTTAAAAGACTGGCTGATAATTGTTCCCTACACTAAGGAATGACAACTCTAGCATTATAACTGGATAAGCCCAACAAATACATTGTATTTTCACTTGTAAATAGTTTTAAGCCTCTTTGCTTAACATCCTCATTCCCTTATCCAGGGGAGTCAATAAGTTACTGTTTTCCCCCCATTTCCCTCATAACTCCTGTGAAGGGAGGGCAAGACGCAGGCAGCGGTGGCGCAGGCAGTTAAATGCCTGCACAGTGACAACATCTCTCGAGTAGCCGCTATGGCTGTTCGAATACCACCGCGGTCGAGGTGAGCTCTCGACCCGAGTCCCAGCTCCTGCCCACCCAGCGGTTCGAAAGCAACTTAATTGCAAGTAGATAAATGGGTACCCACCCTTAGTAGGATGGGGGGCACCCTGCCTGGTGTGGCGGTTAAAGGCGGCGGCGGCGATGAGGCATCAGCTCTGGTGCAGGCGGCGTGACGTGGCGAGGCGGCAGCAGCAGCAATAGTGAGCGAGCGGGCGCAACCAGAAGGAGCGATCCCTGGCGGCTGAAGAGAGACAACACCAGGTGGCTGCCAAGAAAGAAAAAGGACGCGCGACAACGCCGAGCGCTGGCCCAGCGGAGCCGGAAGGGACATTGCTGAGGCCGGAAGAAGGCGGAGCCGCGCGCCTCCAGAAAGGAAGAAACTACCACCGAGCGCCAGGAAGAACACATCCCGCCGAAGAAAGTCGCTGACCAGAACCCGAAGAAACATCATTAACCACCACCATAGGGGTGTCTGGTAGGTCGTCCCAACCCGTATAGAACATGTGGCCCTAGTTTAGGAAAATTGAAATGGTGGCTAGCACCGACTAGTAAGCCGCTCAGAGACCCCTAAATAGGGGTTCGAGCGGGATATAAAGTTGAATTAATAAATAATAAATAAATAAGACATTTCTAAAATATAGCCCAGGTGTCACAAGAAGGAAGAATTCAAACAGGATCATAACTGTAATGTGCAGCTACACCACTAACCAAGCTGTGGTTAATTCCTTCACATGTACTGGAATAACTACATTCAGAAACCACTTGGGGCCAGTCTGTTAGGAGCTGGGTAGGGGAGAGACCACATTGGTCAAACTTCAAATTACATAGCCTCTACCCTAACATCATCTAAAACCCAGACCTTCACAATATAGGTATTGGATAATGGGCTTAATGTCCCCTGAAGAGTGTTACACTTTGCTGAGAATAATCTGCTGGTGATCCCTGGACTCAAAGATATCCAGCTGTCCTCGACCAGAGCCAGGGCTTTTTCAGCCCTGGCTCTGACCTGGTAGAATTCTCTGCCAAATAACATCAGGGACCTGCAGGATTTAATGCAGTTCTGCAGGGTTTACAGAGATGGGTTCCGCCAGGCTTTTGGTTGATGGCAGCAACGGGCTCTATCATGGCTGGCACCCCCGTCCTCTATTCCATCTTTTCTTTCAATCTCCTCCCTGCCCTGCCTGTGAGGTGACAACACAGTCTGGAACTGGCTTAAAATTTGATTTATGGATTCCATCTGGGAACTGTTTTTAAGATTGTATTGAATGATTTACTACTGTGATTTAATTGATGTTTATATTGTATTTTATTTAGAAGAAGAAGAGACTGGATTTATACCCTGCCCTTCACTCAGAGTCTCAGAGCGGCTTACAATTACACCCTACCCCCTGCTTGCTGCAAAGGGCTCCCTGCCCTGCCTTCGCAGTCACCTGGCAAGGGAAGGTGCAAACCCAGGGTCTGCAAGGACCCCGCTTGGGCAGGAGGGACCCAGGAGAGCCGAAGGAAGCAACCCCCCCCCACACTGTTTCTCCATGGAGTACTGGGGGGGGGGGCTTCTCTTCTCACTAGTGTCTCTTCTCACTGATGTACTGTTGTACATCACCCAGAGCCCTGTGAACTCAGGGATTGGGCGATCCATACATTTAATTTACAAATAAATCCAGAATTGCGGGGGGTGGGTGGGTGATCCAGCTTTAAGTTTCCACTCAGCAACTAAGTTCACCAGGGTAACTTTGGGTCAGTCTCTGTATATCTCCTTTCACCTAATATACAGGGTTGTTACAGTGAAAGGTGGGGAAAAGGCATGTATCCAGTTATGGGCTCACTGGGAGAATATAAAAATAAATATACATTCCATACTTTTAAGGCACTTCTTCATTCCTTTTTTTAAAAAAGATTCTAATTTCTTGTCTTATTTTACACTCATGATTTCTCCTAGGTGTAGTACAACCGTTTTTCATCGTTTATTGGTAAAGACAGCAGATCTGTGCAATTTCTTTCTGCATTTGTCATACATGTTGCTTCTACTTTTGTCTTCAACTTCAGATCTGCTGAGCTTATTTTTTCATAAGTAAGGCAAAGGCACAGATTTTCCATCTTTACAAAACAAGAAATTGACCTTCACATTTAGCATTGTCTCCTTTGATCATTTTAGAAATAGATTGGATATACTGGATGTATGCCAGGAATGTAGAAAATTGTATAAAGCCTGTGGGATTTCTAGAAAGACTTTATGAAGACTAGAAGCTCTGGTTTCCATCAAGGCAATAAAATTCCATTAGACAGGGAGAATGCCTGTCAAATTTGAAAGAAATATTTTTCTCAAGTTATATGGTCCTTCTGGTTTTCCATTCACAGGAGGATAGACCCCAGGAGGCTGGGTTCTAAAGGGCCTTGGGGGATCTTTAGAATTAGATGGCTCATGAAAAACATCTAATTGAGTGACACAAGATTGTTTGTCGAATGAGGCTTTTTGAATACTTTATGGGTGCTTATTGGATGGTCTCAGAGACATTAAATGGATGAAAATAGAACACTGCTTATGAGGTATAGAGAAAAGGCAAATGCAATGTTAATTTGAATTTATTTCTAAAAATGTAGAATTTCCCCTGAGTGTCATTCATACTTTCTACAGTCTTTTTCAGAGCAGTAAACAAATTGAATAAAATGCTTCCCTCAAGGGTCACAAACAGTTGTGAGAAAGTTCTTGAGCAAATATAGATACAATAAAATGTGTGACTTCTACATTAAGTATTTTCTATATGTAATTACTGGACTTTCCCCTTTTAATTTAAAATACAGAATAAAATGGGCATAGGAAGGAAAAGCCTGCATGAAGTGCTGTTAGAGCAAATAACTTGATGTGGCAATTGGAGTTGACCGCTGACTTTATTTCCTAACTTTATGCTGTTTAATTTGGTAATGAGCCAAAATGTAAAGTAACAACTCCATGTGAATTCCATATTGTTTGTTTAATTATTTCCAGGAATTTGTAAAGGCCTTTGCTCGCTCGGGTCGGGCTATACAAATTTTGTGTGGATTCCTATTGGAGAGATCATAGGCTGACCCTCCATTTCGGGTAGCCCTACTGCTCAGGTAGGAGGCTCGAGCTCTGCTCCATGCCAAACATTTTAAAAATCCCTAAAAAACTCAATTTTTTTTTAACCTGCAAAGCCTCAGTCTGTATGTGCTGTAGTGAGCTGGAAACCGTGCAAGGTCCAGCCGGAGGAGCTCCTGTGGTAGTGGCAGCCAAGAAATAAATCATCACAGCTGGGGAGAAGAGGAAGGAAGCCAGGGAGAAGCTTCAGGTGGCAGAGAGGTGACTATGGAGACTTCCCTGGATGTGGCGAGGCCAGCCATGCAAGGAGAGCAACCCAAAGCTTCAGGTTACAGCCTCTACCCTGTGTCAAGAAAGGAGGGAACAAGCATGCAAAAATGGGCGGTCCCAACCAGCCCAGCAGCCTCAAACCTCAGTACAACCTCACAGCATATGATGGACCCTTGCAGGATGGATGTTGGGCTGGAGGGCCCTGCCGATGAGATACCCTCCCTGCAGATAGGGCCTGGGGAAACACGGAAAGACCAACATCCAGTCTCACCTAGGGACCATGGAGCAGTGCAGAGACAAGCCTCCATTGGGACCAAGCAGGCCTCCCTTCACCTGGGTACGTGGACATGTGAGCGGCCCCAAACATGGCTCCAGGGCTATTTCCCCCCATGCTGTTTCCAACAGATGCAGAGAGGATGATACAGGCCCTTAGGGGCCCATGGCCAATTCCATTGGCATGGAAGCCCCATACAGCAACCAAGGAGGCAATGCAAAAGTGTCAGCCTACCCATTCACAGCCTGGCCACAGGGGGATGTAGCATGGTGGCAAGGAGCTGGAAGAGGGAGGCCAGTCAGCAGGGCCCACCGTGTGAGGGCTTCCCCTCCACCCTCAACTCCCTAGTGTCATTGGAGTTGGAGCCCTCCCCACCATCCAAATGGATCAGGCCCTCAGCCAGGACAAAGCATGTAGTCTTACACTCCTCCGAAGCTTCTGAGGATGAGGCCCAACCCACCAGACACTCAAGTCTGAACAAACGAAACAGTGCCCAGGACTTGGCACCCCAAGCAAAGAGGCTGATAAGGCACTCACCTTACCAAGCGTCAGAATATGGAGAGTCCTCCTCGATTATTGCTTCAGCTGAGGGCAGCTTGGAGAAGGACGAGGGCAAGTAGTCTAGGGAGCAAGCATAGGTCCAAGAAAATTTCTCCAGGCTCTTCCAGGCAGAGCATTTCCAGAATATCCTGAATAAGGCAATTAGCGCACTTAACTATCAGCTTGAGGTTCTGGAAAAGCCAAGGTCATCAGTGTCTGCCAACCTCGACAGTAGAGGGTTCAAAAGGCCCACCAGGGTACAGATGGTCTCCCCCTTCCCTGACTTCTTCTGTGATATCATCAAACTAGAGTGGACCTTGCCTGGCAATGGTGACTCATTAACGTCTATTGCCAAAAAGTTCTCCACATTACTAGAGGATGTTATGGAGGACCTTAGGGTACCTCTAGTGGATGCAGTGGTGGTTGCCCTGCATTCTGGAATTGTGCTACCCAAGGATGGGGAGAACGTCCTCAAGGACTCAGTGGACAAAAAGAACAAGGGAGTGCTAAAGAAATCACAGATCTTTGGCAATCAGGGCCTTAGCAGTGCTCTCAAATTTTGCATGTGCTATTGTCATTTGAGTAGACGACCTTCTATAGAACCTGGACACAAGTCCTCTGGATCTTACGTGGTCCCTACTCAAGATTAAGAGGACGGTAGAATTTTCCTCTGACACCTACCAGGACACGATTCAGTTTTGCACCAGGGTACAGGCAGCAAATGTAATAATAAGGAGGAACATCTGGTTGAAACACTGGAAAGTGGACCCGTTGTCCAAGAGCAACCTCTAATAAGAAAAATTCTCTGGCAGGCTCCTCTTTGGGGAATCCAATCTAGATAAGATTCTAGTCAAGACAAAAGAAAAGAAGGTGATGCCTTCAACCTCAGCCAGTGGGGATAAAGACTGAAAGCCCAAATTGCATCAGTCCTTTCACAGCTTCAGAGCATCTGGTTGAGGAAGAGACACAGAGGACTATAGAGGTTTCCGATCCTAAAGATATAGATCCAGGACCCATCAGAGGCCACCAGCATCTTTCAGACAGGACAAAAACCTGCCAGCCAAGAAGCACTCGGCCTGACTACCTGATTGGGGGCTGGCTCCAGTTCTTCTCAGAAGCCTGGAGCTTTGCAACAACAGACAAATGGGTGCTTTCGATTATCATGGAGGGCTACAGGATAGAGTTTTGTGTCTGTACCCTCCCCCAATTTACATCAGAGTCCCAAGATCCTAAGAGAGACATCTCCTACTAAATCAAACAATTCAGCACTTGACTCAAATAGGTACAGTAGAAGAGGTTCCCACAAACCAGCATTTCAAGGGTGTTTACTCAGTACTCTTTGTGGTTCCCAAGAGGTCAGGGGACTGGAGAGCAGTGTTAAACTTAAAGGATCTCAACAACTGGACGAAAAGATGGAAATTCCGAATGGAATCATTAAGTCACATCGTACAAATGCTACATAAAAATGATGTACTGACCTCCCTAGACCTCAGGGAGGCCTATCTTCATGTCCTGGTGCATCCGGATTCCAGACAATTCCTCCATTTCTACTACTAGGCATGCTATTTCCAATACAAGGCCTTGCCTTTTGGCCTCTTCTCGGCCCCGGGGTGTTCACCAAGGTTATGCTAGCCTTGGTGGCAAAACTTTGACAGAGGGGAATCCACATTTATCCCTATCTAGATGACATTCTCATGAAGGCAAAGGATGTGGCGACATCTACAAGATTCATGAATACATCTGTGGAAGTTCTCTGAGCACATGGTTTTCTCATAACACCCCAAAGAGCCAGATGTCTCCTTCGAGGGACCTAGTCCACCTGGCAGCCAGGATTCACACACAGCTAGCCAAAGTCTTTCTCCTGGCAGAGCAGCAGCAGAAAATGAGGTCCATGGTTGTGAACATCAGGAGCAGCAGCTCCATGGACCTCATGTGGCTTTCAGTGGTGCAGGACCTCATGACAGCAAACATAGACTTCATTCCGTGGGTGTGATTCCACTCCAGAGCCGCCTCCTCTTTCAAGATGCAAGCAGAGGCAGATCAGGATATCAGACAACCTAAAAAAGGAACTGAAGTGGTGGATGGCAGCACAAGAATTTGACCAAGGGGTCAGCTTGACTTAGCCACATGGACACAAGCAAGAGAGGTTGGGGAGCCCACTGCATGAGCATGGTGACCCAAGGAAGGTGGGGCCACTCAGAAGAAGCACACAGTATCAACTGGCTGGAGCTTTGCATGGCCAGGATGGCCCTCTCGGCCTTCCAATGGCATCTGCAGGCCCAGGAATTCTAGTCCGTAGTGACAACATGTCAACAAAGGCTTGCATCAATCTCCAGGGAAGCACCAGGTGAAAATCTATTCTTGAAGGCCAAGCGCCTTCTAACATGGGTGGAAAGGAACCTCGCCAATCTAAAGGTCGAACATCTCAAGAGCCTAGCCAACCTGGAGGCAGACTGGTTAAGTAGGAAGGACTTGGACCCAGGAGAGGGGGGCCTGAATCGAGAGGTTTTTCTCCAGATCACCCACGGGTTTGGGAACTTGGTGATTCTTGGACCTAGTGCAGATGTCAGTTGCACCACACTGGAGCTTGGCAACCAGATCAGACCTCTTACATCAAGGGCTTATCCTTCATCCAGACCTGATCTTGACTACAGTTGATAGCCTGGAAACTGAAAGGGCAGACTTAGAAGCTCAAGGCATCTCTAGAGAAATAGTGGATGTTATCAAGAAGGCCTGCTACAAGGCGCATTTATAACTATTTATAACCATATGTGGCTCACGTCCAGGAAATGGGCAAGCAGTAGGAAGTTGTACCCACTGTTAAGAATGGCAACGTTCCTACAAGCATAATGGGATATAGGGTATTCGTATGCACCCCCCCTTTCCATAGGCCAATTAGCCTGGCTCCCATGCGCGGGACAAGGGGTCCCAGGCCGTTAGAGGCCGCAGCTGGGAACCGAAAGCGCTCCCACGGTTCCAGGCATCCCAGACACTACACCGGCAACCTGCAAGGTCATTGATAAGAAAACAGTACAGAAGCAAAAGTAAAGAAGAAGCATGTGGCCCACAAATCAAGAGAATGGATCCCCCTCCATCATGGCAGCATAGCTGACACATTGTGGCCATCAGCTCCATTCTAGGGCATCAGAGGTTCAAGAATTTGTCCATGAATAAGTCCATTATGCACTCAGCGTTCCACCTCAATCAGCCGCTGATACTGCCATCCTTATGCCCAGATCTGAGACATGCAAAAGAAAAAGCCTAGTTCAAGCTAGATGTGTGCAGAGCTCTGCACATTTACCTGAACAGAACAGTTGCCTTCAGATTCTCAGATTCTTTGTTCATGTTGCACAGCAGCCAAAATTTGGGCAAAAGAGTATCAAAATCCACAATCATGCCCTGACCTAGATATCCCAGGCAAGCCCGATCTTGTCAGATCTTGGAAGCTAAGCAGGGCCGACCCTGGCAAGTACTTGGAAGGGCGCCCTCCATGAAATACCAGGGCCGGGATGCAGAGGCAGGTAATACTAAGCCACCTCTCTGAAAAGTCGTAGCCCCACTAGGGATCGCCAGAAGTCACCATGACTTCCTGGCTTTCAACCGCGTGCGTACACACACACACACACACACACAAAATACCAAGAAAGAAAGAAAGAAATCCACCATTGCTTTTTGTGTAAAGCAGTGCATATTCAAAGCGTATGAAGCACAGAGCTTGATGCCATCCAGCAGGATCACCGCACATTGAACTAGAGCTGCGGTGGCTACAGCAGCATCAATTGTGGAGATTTCCGGAGCAGCCACTTGGACATCTTTTTCAACATTTATCAAGCATTGCATGATTGACCAGATGATCTCTGCAGAAGCAGCCTTAAGTAGAAAGGGTCCACCCAGAAGTACAAATTGGGTAAAGCTAACCAGGTTGGATGACTTCCCCCACTGAATGAGAATGAAACATTGGAACTTACCTGATAGTGTCTTCTCTTCAGTGGCGCAAAGAAGAAGAAGAAGGAGATTGGATTTATACCCCACCCTTCACTTGGAGTCTCAGAGCGGCTTACAAACTCCTTTCCCTTCCCCTCCCCACAACAGACACCCTGTGAGGTAGGTGGGGCTGAGAGAGCTCTTTCACACACAACACAACAAACCTTTATTGGCATAACAGAGAGCTCTTTCAAGAACTGCTCTTGAGAGAACAGCTCTGACAGAACTATGGCTTGCCCAAGGTCATCCAGCAGCTGCACGTGGAGGAGTGAGGAATCAAACCCGGTTCTCCCAGATTAGAGTCCGCACACTTAACCACTACACCAGACTGGCTCTCACACCAGGCTGGCTCTCTGGGTAAGAAGTCATCTACTTCTTACCCCCACACCTAAGATAAGGGAAAAGAGAGAAAAAGAGCTTCAAGGGATACAATCACAGCAAGGGAAGTAAGGAAAACACATGTGGAGAACATACACAGCAGGGCTTGGATCAACTCTCCAATAGGGATCCACGCGAAATTTGCATGGCCCTAACTGAGTGAGCAGAGGTGTTACCTAACCAGCTTGGATTACTTTGCCCCACTGAATGAGAAGAAACCTGCAGGTATGTTCCAATGTTTCGATCTTTCCCACTAGAGTTGCTCATTCTCTCTTTCCTCTTGCTCCCTGGATTTTGTTTGCTCTTTTCAGCTCTCAGTATTAGGCATTGGGACGTGATGGCTGTGTGAGTCAGTGGCCAGCATTCTTTCTCCATCCGTGTCCATGCAGATGTCACTGGAAGGTTCACATGCAGTGATAGTGGTAGATCTTCTTTATTGTTTGCTGTCAGTAATTGTTAATCGAGGTTTACCAACTTTGAACATAAGCCGTCAGTTCTTAGGTTTATCTATTGTTTTGTTCTCTGTGAGTTTGTCTAATCCTTTTTCAAAGGTCATCCCATCATCATGAGACAATGAGTTCTATATGTGAATTTAGAATTGAGTGAATCACTGAACATATGATTTGTATTGAATTCCTTTTTGAAGTAGTGTATCCTTCTTGAATCTGCAGGCACCTTTGGAATTCCAACACAGAGTGGTGGGTACAGCCACAAAATGGCTGCCTCAGGAGGTGGAAGCAACCACACAATGTCAGGGAGTGAGGATATGCATAAGTCTCATAGTAAGTCTTCAACTTTTCAGGCAGAAGGTCTGTTTAACGGTGTGCCTTTTAAAATGAGCATATTGTATTAAAATATTTTGTTGCATGTGTACACACAGCTTACTTTCAGTTATGTAGTGAAAATCTTTGTTCTGTGGTGGCAGCTGCAGCCACCCAATGTTTTTAAAAAGCTTCAGAGTCAATCAAGTCTCCAACAGCCAGTCAGAAGCTCTGCTGTGCAGTAGCCCCATCTGGCCCTACCCACTTTCTAAAAATGCTTGGCAGACGCCAGGAAAGATGCAGGTGAACACCATGGTGCCCAGAGGTGCCACGCTGGGTCTGTCTTGCCTTGTTCCATCTTGTGGAGTATTGTCTACTCTCACTAGCAGTGGTTCTGAAGGGTTTTTCTTGCCCAAGATAACTGGAGATGCCAGTTCCCATATTTTGCTTTCTTCTCTCTTAAACCTATATGTAGTTAGCTTTAGACAACAAGCCAGTTGTTCATTACCTTCTTTTAGATTAAAAAAAATCCTCAACAGTTTTCTTCATATAGAAGATACTACATCTGCATGTCTTTAGTTGTCCATTTTTATAGACTTTTTAAAAATATGAGGTTGCCTGTGCTATATAAAGCCCTATCCAAATGCTTTGTGTAGGTTGGTTGAAGCATTATTAAAATAATCAAGCCTGTAGAAAAACAAGTCTTACTAAGGATGAATTAGCATGGCCTTTGTAAAGAGACATTGTACAACACCAACCTGTGGGAGTTCTTTGAGAGTGTTAGGAAACATGTATAGAAAGGAATATAGAAGACATTATATACTTGGACTTCTAAAAAGCTTTTTACAAAATCCATCACCAAAGAATCTTTTAGTCATGGTGTAAGAGGATAGGTAGGAAACTGGTTAAAGATTAAGGAGCAAAGGGTAGGAGTAAATGTACAATGTTTGCAACAAAGAGAAGGAAGCAGTAGGATCCCACAAGCATCTGTATTGTGATTGTTGCTATTTAACATTAATAAATGCTGTAGAATCAGTAATGATCAATAAGGTTGCAAAATATGCAGATTACATGAAATTATTAAGAATGGTTCAAACCCAAGAAGATTGTACGAGTTGCAAGGATCTCTCTCAAAAAAAGGTCAATCGGCAACAGTGTATGGCAAATGAGATGGTATGTTAAATAAACAGGTTAAAGTATATTGTGGTATAATATATATATGGGATCTGAATTACAGTGACTCTCTAGGAAAGAGATCTTGTATCTCAGGTTTAATATTTATTTATGTTATTTATAGTCTGCCTTTCTCACTGAGACACTAAGATTATACAATGTGAGTCAATGAAATCAATAGGATGATGCATCTCCTAAGCAATGAAATAGTATTAGGAATTGCAGACATTTGAAACAGAGCTGTTGTCTAAAAAAGCTGTAGAGTATATTACAGTAGTGTAGTCTCGATGTTAACATGGCATGGATAAAGGCGTCCATATTGGCTTGGTCAGGGTAAGAAGGCCTCTGCTGGGCTATATTAGGTTGGAAAAAGCATTTTTAATGTGTCTGCAGTAACTTGCTTCTCCAGCAGTAATAGTGGGTCTAATATAACTCCCCAAGTGCCTAACCTAGTCAGCAAGGGTCAGTTGAACCCCATCAAAAGCAGGAAGCACAATATCGTTTAAGTCCTCAGGTTTCCCAATCAGCATAACTTCCATCTTGTCTGGGTTCAATTTCAATTTGTTCACTTTTCAGCCATTTAATAATCACAGAGTTCAGCCAGTGGCTCAAGACCTCTACCGCATCACCAGGGGGATTTGGACAGAGAGATGTAGAGATGAGTGTCATCAGCATATTGATGACATCCAATGCCAAAGTTAGGAGTGATTTCTCTTAAAGGCTTTACATAGAGGTTGGATTACATGGGGGATAAAGTTGCACCTTGTGGAGTCCCACAGGACAGTTCCCACACTGAAGATAGCTGGTTTTCAACATCATCATTTGAGTCTGATCTGTGAGGAATTATTCAAAACAGTCTTAAGGCATATCCCCCTGATACTTACTTTTGTCTCTAAGTGCCTCAACAGGATGGCATAATCTGTCAGAAGCTGCAGATAGATCCAGTAGGAGCAACAAAGAAGTATGGCCTTGTGTTTGTACTTTTTTTTTTAATACCTTGGGTTATCCTTATGGAAATGTCAGCAACTTTATTGGTTTTTTGCATAACACAAGGCATTGTATGTGATGGAATCAAAGCGATCAGAAGGTTTACGGAAATGTTAAAGTGGCTATTCATGTTGATCTCCCTTATTTGACTTCAGGCAAGGCAGCAAAGTCTCTTGTTAGGTATTATCAGACAGCAAGTTTTACAGTTGCTAGCCATAGACATTGTAAGCTTATAGCTTGTCACTTGTATTTGATAACAAACACTGTGGTGATGAACATGACAGTATGTCCCCTAAGGAAACTTTTATCCGATTAGATCAAGGGAACATGAAACCTTAGTACGGAATAGACTGAGTAGCTGTGTCAAGAGCTGCCAGTGTTACAAGCAGGAGCCTTTGGATCTGTGTTCTGCTGTCCTTTGCAAGAAGCCACTCAAAGCTTCAGATCAAATGTTTCCTATGGCTATGATATCCAGGGCTAGGGAGACTGCACTCACCCAGGCACTCACATTGCAGGGATTATAAAAGCTTCTGGGTGATGTTTGGGCTTTTCCTTGCCAATAGTCTACATTGCCTTTGCCTAACTAGCTGTTATCCTTCACTCTTCTTACCCTACCTTCTGGATCCCTTTTTAGTTCCAAACTGTGGGATGCAAGCCCAGCTCCATTCAGCATGGTGTAGTGGTTAAGAGCAGTAGATTCTAATCTGGAAAACCGAGTTTGGTTCCCCTCTCTTCCACATGAAGCCTGCTGGGTGACCTTGGGCCAGTCACAGTTCTCTCAGAACTCTCTCAGTCCTCACAAGGTACCTGTTATGGGGAGAGGAAGCGAATGTGATTGTAAGCCGCTTTGGGACTCCTTAAGGTAGAGAAGAGCAGGGTATAAAAACTTAATTTTCTTTGGCATCACAACAATTTACAGTTAAAATTTCAAAAAATTTTTTTTGTCATACTGTTTTACATATGCTCTAGAGAAGAGGAAGTTACTATAGAATAAAATTACCAAATATGAGGAGAAAGAATAAATTTTCTGAGAATCCAGTACTTGCTTCCATGCATGGGAGTACCAGTATGCACATTGAGCCCAAGTTTTGCAAGGGATATTCTCTGTTCTTTTCAGAGTTTTGTACAGTAGAGATTTGGATCCAGCTGTTTCCAGTTTTTTCCTTGGAGCTGCTGTTCTGCGTTTTTAAAAACCATGACAAAGGCTTAACTTGGAACACACAAAACATTCATTTATATTTCCCATACAAGATTTTGTGTTTGTATTCCAAGAATGTTATCTAAATATTGGTGGTTCAAACTTTTTTTAGATTCAGGAAAAATTAACAGATGTGTCAATCATTGTCGTTCATAAAAATACACAGTTGTTGTGAATATACATGAGCCGACATAATTGAGTCTGGATGTTTGTCACTGGCAAAGTATCAAGGCAATATTTCCAGAGGTTTGAATTCTCTTGAAGGTGGCAATAAAATTGTTTTTCTTTTAAAAAGCAACATAATTTTGAGCATGTAGTTTTGATATTAGAGTATCATTTTGTAGTCTTCTCCCCCCCCCCGCTGTTGTCATGTGCAAAGCAGCTGAGTTTCCTACTGGCCTCTGCATTTTTGAATGGTTTGGGAATAAGTAAGGAGAAAATTAAGGCTTCAATCCTGGGAGCATTTTACTAGGGAATAAACCCTACCGAACACAGTAGGAATGATGTCCAAGTAAATATAGGACTGAGGTGTAAATCTTGGCAGTCGTGGCAAGATAGCTTTCTCTAGCCCTGTTGTCAGAGAAGAATGTTGTAACTAATGGCGTGTGAAATTAAATGTACCATGGATTTTTATTTCCCTGGTGGGACTGAAATACAGTAAGGCAATTGCCTTACCTGTTTCTGGCTGTAGTAGCCAGTAATCTGGCTGGTTAAGTAAGAGATGTTTCCGGGTAAGCAAGCTAGAACGTTTTTGTAATTTGAAGAGTCTTAATTCCTGTTTTCCCCAGGTCATCAGTGTTCCCTCCAACTGTTTTACTTAGGTGTATGTGAGTGTGAAGGTTAGTAAAAAAATGTGGGCTAGGATATCCTTTGTGGTTTTAATAGCAAGGCAGCTGTGCAATAATATTGTTATTTACTTGGGATAGTTGTATACCAGCTTTCCATTTAAAAATGCTCATTTGAACTTGTGTGAATATAAATGGTGCCAACCAGTCTTTGCCTTTCTGTGATTTTGCAGCAGTCTTGCCATCTTGACTCTGTACATGGCATTTTTTAGTTTGGAAAACAATTTCTGACATGTTTGAAGAAGAACGTGTTATTGCTTTCCTCTCTGAAGTTACCCAGCCAGCTGAATAGCTAAGAGCCCTGGAAGCAGTGATTTGGGAGAAAGCCTCTTACTAAGTAAGAGTTATTTGAAAATCTTAAGATTTACAATGCATACAGTTCTCAGAAGAGTAACACTCTTGCTTTGTTTCCAAGTGTAATGCTGTTTAGGATTGCTCTACCACAAGCATCATACATTTGGGTTTAGTTTTAATGTTTCTTTTGATTTCAGAGCCCCAGGCACATGCTACAATCATGTTTTTCAAACTGTATTGCTTCCAATGGGAATGCAGCATGTTTTAAGATTAAAAAAACTGGTATTCTTAGAAATCGAATCGCTGTTAGCATTCTTCTTCAGTCAAGTTCGTTTTTTAAAAAATTAAATATTTTACTTTAGATAAGTTCTGACCTAGGTTGCCTTTTAACTGCGCCAGGCTGTGCTGGCGCACCAATTTTCCCCGATCAGCGCAGCAATTTTTTTCACAGCGCAGGTTCCCTTCCCAATGGCCAAGGTACGTCTTTGCAGCGCAGCGGGCGGGCGAGCAAAAGGCGATGAGGAGAAGCAAGGGAGAGCACGGGGTGCCTGCGCATCCATCCCTCCCTCTCCCGCTCTTGCCTGGGCAGGAATTTTTTAATTTTTATTTATTTCATTGTATTTATACCCCACCCACCCTGCGAACACGCCGCCGCACAGAGAGCCCCCTCACGCTGCTCTCGTCATCCTTCCTCAGTGAAGTGCCGCCGCTCGCCCATGGGCAGCTCCCATCCCTCTGCTGCCTGGCTCACCTCTTCTCCTCTCCCTGCCCTCCTGAGTACCTTTAGTGTGGGGCTGGCTCCGGTGGGGCGCCCTCGCCATTGCTGCAGCAGCAAGAAGCCCCTCGGCGGCTCTTGGCGCTGGCGGTTGAGCGCACAGAAGAAGCTGGGATCCTGGTAGCTACCTGCTTTGTTCCCTGGCCGCGCTGGAGCCTGGGTGGGTGGCCTGGCTTTATTTTAAATGGGAGTGCAGATCTGGGTTCATTTCTATATTTAAAGCGATGGGCACCAGGAAAACAACGCAATAACCCATTCAGAGACTGGCTTGGTCTTCTCACCGCTCTGCCCTGTGTAATACTGGGCATAGGGTTGCCAGGTCCCCCCTGGCCACCGGAAGGGGATGGGGGAGTAGGGTTGCCAACTTCAGGTTGGGAAACTCCTGGAGATTTGGGGATGGAGCCTGGGATGGACAGGGACCTGAGGGGGGCACAATGCCATAGAGTCCCCTCTACAAAGCATTCATTTTCTCCAGGGGAACTGATATCTGTAGTCAAGATGAGGTGTCATTCCAAGAGGTCCCCAGGTCTCATCTGGAGGGTGGCATCCCTAACTGGGGTGTGTGTTATGCAGACATTTTCTCTCTCTGGGAAGAAGTCAGAAGACTTTCAGAAGAGGGCCTCCTGACAGTTCTGGCTGTTCCTCACAAAAAGAAACCCCTTCTGTGTATGCCTGTGGGTGACTTCTCTGTGTATAAGAGGAGCAGGCTGACTGGAAAGTCTAAATGGCCCAGGAACAAGCCCAGTTCAACAGCCTCTCTGATGCTCAAGTCAGGGCCAAGCCATCCAACCTGCAAGTATTACACATCTTCTTTATTCAGACTTGGAGTCTCAGAGCAGCTTACGATCGCCTTTCCTTCCTTTCCCCACAACAGACACCCTGTGGGACTGAGAGGCCTCTGAGAGAACTGCTGTGACACAGCTGTGACTGGCCCAAGGCCACTGTAATGCAGATCAGACACCATTTTCTGTTTGCTTGCTAGGTTATTGACCAAACTTTGGTCAAGGCTTTTCAAGGCCTGTTAGGCCATGGAATGCTTGTGTGTGTGAGAAGCTAATGAGGTGCCTGGGTTACCATGGAGACAGAGAAGAAGATACTGATAAGGACGAGAGTTATGTCCTTGACTCCCAGCTGCTAGTACTTAGCTGTGCTGGCCTGTGGGGCCATTAATTAATTAACACATTCCCAAGTGAGGGCACCTGTGTGTGAGGGGAGATGGGACCATTTTTAAGAATTTTAGGTTTCGTTTCCCTAGAGCTCACAAACAAGTATTATGGGATAGTTGGTCATCCTGGTTACGAGCAAGGTTGACATCACTTTGCAGGACTGTGAATGGTCAACAGGCCTGGATCATTCATTGCCCTTTTCCTATAAGTAACTTGGTTTTTAGTGACCATGTAGGATTGCTAGGGTAGTCTGGCCAAGCCTGGTCAATACTCTGAAGCAACCCCACTATGCCATGATGCTGGATTACCATTATGATGGGACTTGCACTCTGTGTCTACACAGACCCCTGCACCTTGTAACCTTATGCAGGTAAACTGCTTGTACATTGCTTGTAAGTAATTAGCTATGCTGGAAAAGCCTAGATTTATTGTTTTGTCCTTCACTGCCTAAAGTCTTGTGTTTTATAACTTTGCACAATTTACTTAAATAAAGAAACTTATATTTTACTTTGGACTGGGTTATTGACTTCATGAACTTCAAAGCCTAAATCTTGTGTCTTAGACTGCTAGGTCTTTCTACTACCAATTGTGTTTCTTTGTTCAAGCCTGTGGTGGAGACTGCAGACTTGTTCTTTGATTTGTGTTCCTTTGTCAGCCTGGAGATTGGAGTCACTTTGGCTCCAGACCTGTTGGGAACTCTAAAAGTGACTTGGTGGCAGACTACCTTTGATATTGTGCTTGTGTTATCTGTTCATTAAAAACAGCCTGAGGCCCTGGAGAGGACCTCTGGTCTGTTACAGCCACCCAGCTGGATGCATATGGAGGAGTGGGGAATTAAACCCAGTTCTCAGATTAGAGTCCACCACTCTTAACCACTGCACCAAACTGGCTTAGAAGAACAGGGTTTAGAAGCATACACCAGTGAGGTGGGGAAAATCAGAGATTGTATTACTTTTTCTCACAAAAAAAAAAAAAGAAATTAGCTATTTCAAATGTTGTGTTTTCCATTCTTCCTAGTTTGAAAATTGGTAGGCGCACAGGGTGTGTGTGTGTGTACCAGAAGGTAGCCTCGCCTAGTACACAAAAAAACCTGGCACTGGCCCTTGCTGGAGCACCCAGGCTGGGATCCGTGCAGGACCACAGGCCATGGGCAAGTTTCTCCCTCCTCCAAGTCAAGCTTTAGGAAAAAGCAGTAAAGCACCTTATATTTTTCCTGTGGTTTTTTTCAATCTGCTATAAATGCTCCTGCACAATTTCAGTTCAGAATAGCTCTGTAAATTCCAGGATTTTCAGTTCAAATCTCCTGCTTTTCTTGTATACTATTCCTTTTGCCTCTGGTATTTAGCTGCCAGTGAGCCTTTTTGGTACTTTGCCACAGAATGCATTTTCATGTTCTATCTTTCTCGATAATGCAGCAATCTCACTGTGAAGAGGGCATTTTCCCAATTTGAACAGAGTTGGCTAATGATTTTCAAGTAGCATTCTCAGTGTTGGCTCTTAATTAAAATAAAATACCATGGCCAGTGTTCCCTCTAAGCTGAGTTAGTGTGAGCTAGCTCACAGTTTTTTAGCTTCCAGCTCACACATTTTTGTCTTAGCTCAGGAAGGAGGGCTCCAAAGCAAACTAATTTATGCAGTAGCCAAATCACTTGCTCACAACTTTAATGCCAGTGGCTCACAAAGTAGAACTGTTGCTCATAAGACTCCACAGCTTAGAGGGAGCATTGACCATGGCTGATCACTCTGGAGTTGTCAGGCAGAGGGTGTGTATGCTTCATTATAAGGGGTGGGGGAGATAAGGCTAAGGCATGAGGCTAGGATGACTAGCTAACTTGATGATACTGTTCATGGCTATGATGTATAAATCATTTCTAAAATATAGTTTGAAAGAGTTATATAGTATGTTCCATATAAATATAAATAAGTTTAATATAAATATATGGCTTGTAATACAAATGATAATAGTATATATGTTATGTCTGTATGTTTTGTATCTTTTTACACTGAAATATATATTTTTTAAGTGTCGGCCTGCTCACAGTTTTAAAGCTAGCACCACTTTTGGCTCACAGGGTAAAATTTCTGCTCACAAGAGGGAACATTGGTTCTGACTCCTCAAATGGTGTTTCTGAACACTGACAATTCTGTTAAAGAAGGACAAGGCTGGCAGAATAGTGGTCCTTTAAATGGCCTTTGTTTGTTAGTATACCTGATTTCAGTTACAGAAAGATGGTGCAAGTTTTCCATTATTGTATGACATTACTATTACACATTTTAAGTTGAGAAAGGGAACAAACCTCTTTACATAATGCAATCCGTAAACAGGAATTCTCCTTCAGTGGGGGGGGGGGAGTCATCCAGGAAGTGGTTAGGTCATGCCTTTGCTCGCTCGGATAGGCTATGCAAATTTCTTTGTTGTATGGCTCCTATTGGAGGGACCTAGGCTGACCTCTATGCAGTTCCTGCATAGCCTGGTGCTCGGTAGGTTGTCTGGAGCTCCAGCTCCAACCCAGGAAGATTACAAAAGGGCAGTCGAGTTGGCATTGATGGCATTCAACCAGCAAATAAAGAATAGCCTTGCTAGTGTGCACCGACAACATGACGACAAAAGCGCACATAAACCGGCAGGGGGGCACCAGATCGAAGTCCCTCTTCTTGGAAGCCCAGAGTATGCTTTGATGGGCGGAGAAAAATGTCTTGAGCATCAAGGCAGAACACTTAAAAGGTCTGTCCAACCACCAGGCAGACTGGCTGAGCAGGGAGGACCTTAATCCTGGGGAATGGGCCCTGAACAGAGAAGTCTTTGATCAAGTCTCCAACAGGTTCGGGATTTCCGTGATGGATTTGCTAGCAAGCTCAAAGAACCATCAGGTCAAGAGATTCCTTTCCAGATACCAAGACCCAGCAATGGAAGGGGTTGATGTATTCTCTCATCCGTGGCCGAGGGGCCTACTTCCTTCCTGCCAATGGCATTGATAGGCAGGACACTCAACAGGATCAGAAGGGAGAAGTAGTGTTTGTGGCCCCCCACTGCCCAAGAAGACCATAGTTCTTGGACCTGGTATAAATGTCCTTCACAAGGCCGTGGAAACTCCCTCTGAGGCCAGATCTACTACACCAAGGGCCCATCTTCCACTCAGACCCAGCATGGTTGCAGTTGACTTTGTGGAAATTGAACGGGCATGGTTAGAGGCTCAGGGTTTCCCCAGAGACATGGTGGACATCATGTTACAGTCAAGGAGGCTGTCAACCAGACGCATCTACAGTCGGACATGGGTGGCATTTTCAAAATGGGCCTCCTGGAATGGAGTTTTGTTCAGCTGTGATCCCAATGAAAAACTGGACTTTTTTCGAGGGCAAGGGTATCTCTTCCTTACAGTCTGGAACGTCAGTATTTATTTAGTTCACTTACACACCACCATTTCCTTAATGGCGATCCAGAGTGGCTTTCACATTCTCCTCTAGCAACTTTGCCCATCCTGTTCTCTTCCTTGATCATGTTGATTTATTAAGAGTCTTGATGGAAATGGTAACCTGGATCTCTGAATGACTAGCCGTGTACATGTGCTCTGATTTTATATTCAATCAATGTGCATAAAGGAGAAGTGGGTGCCTGTGCTTTGCCCCTTGTCTACCTGCAGTTGCTTTTTCATGGTCATAGGGTTGCCACATGGAGGAAATGTATGTACATGGGCACTATCTTGTGGTCAAGAATGCTGGTTTTCATATTTTCCCATCTATGGGGACAAACTTACATGTGTATACGTCCTCCAATCATAGATGCCATGTTCTTGAGCTGGTGATCACATGGAGGCCAGGATGGGTGGGGCCAGCATGCTTGTACCCATTCCTCCTCTAGGGCCATTGATCAAACGTTCACTTGGAACATAGGCGCAGGGCAGTCTCACTGCCGGAAGATCAGTTTTTGTTTTTTTGCTGCAGATAACTACAACCTGTTGTTGTTTAGTTAGAATGCCATGACTACATTCTTAGTTTTTTACCATTATTCTGTCCATTTATATGAGCATAAAGAAAAATAAATAAATAGAAACAATTGCTGTATTAATGATGGAATAAGGAGCAACCAAAATGAAAGTCACATCATTGGTTAGAAATACTGCTAGGATTTCATAGCCTCCATAATCCCCACATACTTCAGTAAGGCTTTTGTTAGGAGAGGTTTTAGTTTAAGAATTGAGCTGAGAGTCTCAGAGTAATGAGTTCAGATTTACAGCAGAGCTGAATTAGTTTCAGGGTCCTTGTATTAATTTACTCCAGATGTAGGAGATTATAACTTCAGGCACGAGTAAGAGCTGCACAAAAATGGTTTTAAATTTGACTACTTAGAAGCACATGCCCTTTTGATTGGGTTTTGGCTCTTTCAGAACCAATTTGCATGGCATTTTAAGATGAAACACTTCACCTGCCTTTTCTTCTATTAGAAATGAATGGCACTGAAAGGGAAATTAATCTTTCATGTGATTTTGTGCAGAAGTCATTTATTTGGGAGGTAGGTTCAAATTCCAGATTCCTTAACAAATTCTTGTACATGTTTGTGCAGGATTAATGCAGCTTGGTTAATGTGGCAGATGTTCAGGAAAAAATGCTGTGAAAGATGCAAAACTATTTACCTTTTTGTTCAGTATACGCAGCTGTTTGTTTCATGAATAGAATTAAGGATTTTTTGTGCACCTGGGATTTACTCAATAACTTGTTAGAAGCAGAGTATGTAGGAATAAAGTATCTCTTCTAATAAGATACTATGTTCATAGTCTCTACGAAGTACAAATTTAGACTAACACGCTTCTGAAGTCTTTTAAAGAAATAAAATCTATTACATTTTTATGATGTCCTTCCTCCAAGGAACTCAGGATTTTTGTTCAACCTTTACAATGGCCTGTATTCAGAAAGTCACACTAACCAGAGTTAACCCATGGGTTTTATGTATCTAAACTGAGCCTAGCCCTGACCTGGATGGACCAGGCTAGCCTGATCTTATCAGATCCCAGAAGCTAAGCAGGGTCAGTCCTGGTTAGTGTTTGGATGGGAGACCACCAAGGAAACCTGGGGTTGCTCTGCAGAGGCAGGCAATGGCAAACCACCTATGTTATTCTCGTGCCTTGAAAACCCTACAGGGTCACCATAAGTCAGCTAGGACTTGACAGCAGTTTACACACACACACACACAGCTTTCACCACTTTATACACACACACACACACAGCTTTCACCACTTTATACACACACACACACACAGCTTTCACCACTTTATACACACACACACACACACGCACACACACACACAGCCTGAGAGTGAGTTTATTCTGTGAGATAAACTCACAGGCAGTTAATGAACTTCTGGGCTTGAATTAATGTAACCCCAGCTCCAATCCCTCACATCTTGTTTTAAATTTGAAATTGTGTACCTTACGCCTTAAAGTAATCCAGGAGTTGGGTTATCTGTCCTAATAGCATAACAACTCCTGGTCATTTTATTTACTTTATTTATACCCTCATTTTCCCCCCAGTGAGGACCCAAAGCAGTTTACGTCATTCTCCTCTCCTCCATTTGTGATAAAATTAGTTGAGTGTGTTTGACTGGCCCAAGACAACTCAACAAACTTCCATGGCAGAGATAGGATTCAGACCTGGGTTACACAGGAGCACCCTCCTTTGTGTGCACTCCAACGGTTCTGGAGATGGGGAGGTGATGTGGATGGTGGAATGCTCCCTGATACAGTTGGGATACTGTGAATCATTGGTTGGTAGTATGGAGGTAGCTTCCTCTAGCAGGCTGTCCATAACTGGCTGCGGGCTGGAACCTTCTTCACACGGCCATTCCTCTTCTTCTTTTAAAGTGTGCGTGCGTGCATGCTTGCCTGGAAGTCAGGGTTGACTTCTGGCGACCCCTACTGGTGATTTGAACATTTTTCAGAGCGTTATACCCATTCATCTTCTGAAGAGTCCTCTGTCCCCTCAGGATTAACGGTGCCAGACTGATCCATGACAGAAGGAGGCTGCTGGGTTTAGGAGCCGCACCAGACATAGCACTGGGGGGGGGATGGGGCATCTCCCCCCCCCTCCGCTTATGGTAGCGAAGAATGCCTGGTAGTCAGCAGTAGCAGAGGAGGATGCTGGGCTCAGAAACTGCACCAGTATTCCCCCCCCGCAAGTCTCCCTCCCACTGAGCTGTAAGGGGACTCACCAGTGATGGGGGGAGGGATTCCCCCCATGAGTATCAGGATCCCCTCCCCTGCAAGTATCACAGGTCCCCACTTGTATATTAATAGTATCTCTTCTGTATATTGAATTAATTTATTAAAATATTTATATCCCATCTTTCATTGTAGCTCAAGGCAGCTTACAAATCACAATTAAAGGAAAACAAGTAGGGAGCTGTGAGGTTTGTGTGTGGGGGTACTATCCATTCCTCTTTGTTTGCTTGCTCAACTGCGCTTGCACTCCCCACAGGGCCACTCTAAACTCACAGGAGAGGGGGAGATTTCACTTCCTTCTTCTCGCCTATCTCCCAGCTCATCCTTCCTTGTTTACCGGCAGCTCTACTGGGATACAGCAGTTTGGGCATGTGCAGACAATTGGGTAGTCTGTTGTTATTCTGCAAACCTGGGTGTCTCCCCCAAGGTTGGAAGGAAATTCCCCTTCAACTCTACATGGTCCTCATCCATGGATTTAAGTATCTGCCGATGGGGACATATTGAGGATTACATATATTGATAAAAAGCCCCACATAACCCCCTCCCCCCAAGATTCCTACAATCTATACCCCATTAAAAGTGCTGGCAAATAAAATAGCCTCTTGAAAATTCCTAAAGACGCTGCCCTCCATCTTCACAGGCTGCCCATTCCACAAAGTATGATCTGCAGTGGAGCAGGCGCAGGATTTGGTTGATGCCAGGCTGGCTGCCTTAAATGGGGGAACAACCAGTAGGTGGCAGCCTGAAGATTAACTTCTTTTGCAGATAATTTTCATTCAGTATTGCAAATGGTGCATTTCAGTTGAAAACATGCTGTGTTCCTAAGAACTTCTACATCCTCAGTAGTAACACTGTGAATTCCGGTTCTCTGTGTAGCTTCTCTGTGTAGTTCCTTTTAGCCTGTCTAAGATGACTCTTGAAGATTCCTGCTTCTGATAGTCACTTGCTGACCTGTGGGTGTTGATAACCCAGTCATGTTATCCAGCATTGCACAGTGTGAGGAGAAACTTCCGGTGCGGTCCCTTGGCTCCCATGCATTCTGTGCATGATGCTTATTTATGACATGGCAGATTCAAGTCTTGTAATTGTCGGTGGCTGTTCCAGCACTTTTGGGCTTTGAATAGGTGTGTAGCTGCAGCACAAGGTTTGCACGCTTTCACTTAGGATGAGAACATGAGCATCCTGAGAACTGAAAAACATAAACAGGGTTGCCAGTCCCCAGGTCCAAGAGGGGATTTTCCTGCTTTTTGGGGCTTCAGCTGGCTGGTGGGGGAAACCCTGCCCCCAAACAGCCACATCCAGGCGCAACTTCCCCAACACAATGACATCACCCGGAAGTGACATCATCACATAAATTTGGCCTAAAACCAAAGAGTTTTGCCCTTAAACCAGAGCATGGCTGACACTATGACGTCACTTTTGGGCAGTTGTAACCTGCCCTGAGCCTGCTTGCAGGAAGGGCGGGATATAAATAGAAATAAATAAATAAATGTCCCAGAACATCCCCCAAACCCCCCCCCCCGCCGGCGTGGTGAAGGGGACCTGGCAACCCTGTGTTCCATACCTTTTGCTGTCTTTATTTCCAGTTTTCCATTATCCTTCCAACCACACACACATTCTGCTTATTTCTCCATTTTTGAGGGCCAAAAAGTAAAAATAAACAATTCTTTAGTTTTTAACAAGATCCTATGGGGCCATATGCTGTTCCCCTTTATTATTATTTTTTCTTAAGAGGACTACAAAATATATAGATACTAGGGGGTAGCAGTGGAGGAGATGAGAATGCAAGGTTTGCAGCTGGTTATCTGTCCTGTGTCCTAATGCTTTTGATTAAATAATATAACTCCTATTTTAGGCTTGGGTTACGAAGAAGTGGGTGTGCCGTATTGCTTTGAGTCTAAGAAAAGCAGCACTGTCAACACTGATGCATATCAGAAGTCTTATACACCCATGAATTACATTGCTTGAAGTGTGCACAATATCTTGGTAACTTACTGCTTAAATTGGTGGTTTCTGTCTGTTGCTGATCATAAGGAGAACTTGCAAGATTTTGACTTGCATAAAATGCTATTTGTGTTCACTAAGTATTTTGCAACCATGCAAGCATTGTAGAATTAGTTTTGCATGATTTTTTAAGATAGTTCCTTTTGTATTGTTAATCTATTTATTAACTATTCCCAGATGAAATGAGGTAAAAAGAGGATTTAAAGTTTGGATTTGGCCACAAGCACATTACATGTTTTGTGTTGGTTTCTCCAGCAAGCTTTGAACATATTGATACAATTTAAAAGATAAACTGAAGCTGTCTGACAACAGGTGTGTACAGAAGTATTCAAGCTTTTCTAATGGCATCCTAGAGCAAGGCTTTTGTACTCTGGGACAGACATTTCTGGAATTTAAGTGCAGAATTCATATATCTCTCATGTGATTCCCATGATTAGAAACAGAACAGCTTTGCTAAATTAACACAGCACACTCCGTAGTTTCTGTTTTCATTGTATCCATTACAAATGCTTTCCTGACTCCAGTATTTTTTAGCAAACTTAATACTGTTTTGAGCTTTTAAAAATGATTTTTTTCAGCATGACTGCATAATCCTAACAAGCATGTCTGTTTTCTTTAAAGCCTTCTTTCCTTGCTCTCTGACACATTATACTTTATATACTATAATATTCCTAAATTTCCGGAGACCCTCCAGCTATGTTTTAGACCACAAATCTTAATTTATGTGTTGATAACTGAGAAATGTCATAAATCAGATAGGGAAGGGAGACTAAATGCTGATAGCTATAGGATAATGGGGAAAGTGGTCTGCGTAAATTGTGTTTGTCTGTGTGGGTTTATGGTTTTCGTGGGCAGTTTCTGCTGTAGGATGGGGTTGTTTGATGATGAATGTTTAATAGTATGTGGTGCTCACAGGAACACTCTGTGAACAGCTAATTTTTTTGACAAAGTGTTTTCTTCTGCTAGAAGTGAGGTGGCCACATTTGTTGAAGACACCAACTTATTCAGGACTGTTGAAACCTAAGTGAACTGTAGGGAGCTTCCAAAAGGTTTCTCCAGATTGACTCGGTGAGCAACAAAATGACAAACGAGGTTCAGTATAAGTAAACAATAATGTATAAGTAAAAATAATGAATACTGGAATAAAAATTTATATATTTCAGCAAGTTCAGACCCCATTAACCTATAGTTGAAGTTGGCATTTTTGTCCCAGTGTGCATCACTTTACATTCACCAATACTGAACTTCATTTGCCACATTGTTGCTCACTCACCCAGTTTGTGGAGGTCCTCTTGGAGCTCTTCAGAGTCAGCCTTGGTTTTCATCCTCCAGAATAATTTTGTGTCATCTTCAAACTTGGCCACTACACTACTCAGCCCTAGTTCCAGATCAATTATGAATCAATTAAATAGTACCCGCCCCAGTACCGATCCTTGTGGGACCCCACTGCTTACTTTCCTCCATTGTGAGAACTGACCATTGGTTCCTACTCTTTGCTTCCTGTCATTTAACCAGTTTTTAATCCATAAGAGAACCCATCCTCTTATCCTGTGACTGCTAAGCTTACTCAGTCGTCTTTGGTGACGCTCCTTGTGAAAAGCCTTTTGAAAATCCAGGTATATAATGTCTGTAGGGTCACTGTTGTCTACATGCTTGTTCAGTTTCTCAAAGAACTCTGAAAGGTTGGTGAGCCAGACTTCACTTTGAAGAAGCCATGCTGATTTTCCCTCAGCAGGCTTTGTTCCTCTATGTGTCTAACAATTCTATCTTCGAATATAGTTTCTTCTAATTTGCCTGGGACAGATGATAGGCTGAGTGGCCTGTAATTTCCTCTGGATCCCTGTTTAAAAATTGGTGTCACATTTGCTACTCTCCAGTCTCCTGGTACAGCGGCTGAATTTAGTGATAGGTTATATATATATATGGGTTAGTAGATCAACTAATCTCACATCTGAATTCCTTAAGAACGTTTGGGAGTATGCCATTAGAACCTAGAGACTTTTTAAAAAAAAGTTCTGCAGTAGGTCTAGAACTTCATCTCTGGTCACGTCAATTTGGCTCAGTTCTTCATACTCCCTTCCTGAAAACAGGGGCTGTGGCATGGGTATGTGCCCCACACTTTCCACAGTGAACACAGAAGTAAAAAAAAAGTCTTTGAGTTTCTCTGCCATCTCTTCCGTCCTTTAAAGGTAAAGGTTCCCTTGCTTGAAAGCCAGTCGAATCCAACTCTAGGGTTGCGGTGCTCTTCTCCGTTTCAAAGCCGAAGAGCCAGCGCTGTCCGAAGACATTTCCATGGTCATGTGGCCGGCATGACTAAACACCAAGGTGCACGGAACGCTGTTACCTTCCCACTGAACCTATTTATCTACTTGCCATTTCTTGCTAGGTTTGCAGGAGCTGGAAGTAGAGGCTTCCTCCTTCCCTCCCTCCCTGAAAGGCCGAAATAGGTGTGGAAAGGGCCCTTCCCCCACCCTTTTACTGACAGAGCCAGTTAGAAGCCCCCCCCCGAACATTCTAATCTCTCACGATGTCTGGAGTTAGATCCATGCAGAGGCCATTTCAAAAGGTTTTGGGGGGAATTCAGCCGTCCCTGAAGGGATTTTTTTAGTTTTTGGATTTTTCCACAAACCCAGGAAGTCTACTGACTATGTAGGAAAAACTGTTGGGGGAGAGTGAGCCCCCTGTTGGTGGAAATAAGTATCCGCACAGAAAAAAACACTCTTGAAAATAGAATAAGGATGCATGGGATAGAGCAGGTCAAGAAAGAAGTACTTTTCTCCCTTTCTCACAATACAAGAACTCGTGGGCATTCAATGAAATTGCTGAGCAGTGGGGTCAGAACAGATAAGACAAAGTACTTCTTCTCCCAAAGAGTGATTAACACATGGAATTCACTGCCACAGGAGGTGGTGTCAGCTACAAGCATGGATAGCTTTAAGAGGGAATTAGATAAACAAATGGAGCAGAGGTCCATCAGTGGCTATTAGCCACAAGGTATATATAGGAACTCTCAGTCTGGGGCAAGTGATGCTCTGTATTCTTGGTACTTGGGGGGGGGTCAACAGTGGGAGGGCTTCTAGTGTCCTGGCCCCACTGCTGGACCTCCTGATGGCACCTTGTATTTTTGGCCACTATGTGACAGAGTGTTGGACTGGATGGGCCATTGGCCTGATCCAACATTGGCTTCTCTTATGTTCTTATGTAACTTCCAGGTTCAGAGGTGGAAAATCGGTTTTGGGGGGTGGGATGGAGCAAGCAATGCCCCTGGAAACAGGAAACTGGACAAAGTGGTGCCTTTGGTCTGACCCAGCACAGTTAGTGTTGCCAGCTCTGGATTGGGAAATACCTGGAGATTTTGGGGGTGGAACCTGGGGAGGGTGGCATTTGGGCAGGGGAGGGACCTTCAGTAAGGTCTAATGCCATACAGCCCATCTTCCAAATCAGCTATTTTATCCAGGTCAATTGATCTATGTTGCCTGGAGGTTGTGTAAATATATAATGGTAACACAGACCGTATTGAAATATGTATGAATGTATTTTATATTGTTTAAATTATACATTTTGAATTAAATTATCTTTAGGAGTTTACATGTCCAGTTAAAATTTTTTTACACAGTGTAACAGCCTTAGTACTGTGATTTTGTATCAAACCACATGGAGGCTGGCATCCCTAAGCACAGTGTGTGCTGTCACTTTCCCCTCTTTCTGTCTGGGGTAGAATGGTCATCATGGCCACCAGGAAAAATCCTGGAGGTCCTGGGGGTACTTCTCCTGGGCAAATCATGGCAGAAGTGAAGTCTTGACATAAAAGCTGCCTTGGTTCTCTACTGAAGGGAGGCTAGGGCCTTTTGAATCTGGCTGGTACAGTGCTGAAATCCAGCAAGTACTTTCAGAAGAAGAATATTGGTTCAGGATTATCTGGGAACAAATTGCAGCAGGAAAAATCACACTTTAGATCTCCTTTATGTAAGAGGAAGTTTTGTTGTCAGTGTTCATGTTCTGTGTTAATTTAGACTGTTGAACTTAAACTGGAAAAAGTGGTGTTTCAGCAGTCTTCTTGGCAATTGCTTCCAGATGTATAATAGAACTAAGGAAGGGAAACCTGTCTATTTGCTTGGAACAGGAAGTTGAATCAAAACTGCATTGGAATTTGCTGTCACCTTTTAAGGGTTACGTATCCCCAAGAAAGATTCACCTCTTCTATTGCTTCTTGATTCCTTCCACTATATGTTTATTCACACTAGTCCTAAACAAAATCCATGTAATACCTTTTATCAGGATCAATCAAAATGATGTAAAACATTGTTCAGTCTTTGGAATTATTCAGATCTCTGAATCAGGCTGGTGTTAAAACACAACAAAGGAGAGAAAAAAAGGTGCTTGTGTCCATGATCTTGAGTCCCTCATTCTGCTCCTGTTGTAGGGACATATAGAGTCAGAAAGCACAGGGGTGCAGGGTGGAGTTGGTATCAGGCACCCTAGACCTTGTGGGAAGGAGATATTGAGAACAAAGACAGCCTTTGTTATGGACACAAAAGCCAGTTACTTTCTTTGTTACCTATAGATTGTAGCCACTGTTCTCCTGTAAATTCATATAGTACAGTATGAAGGTTCAGAGTCTGCTCAGAGGTTTCCACAACAGCCAACAAATAACAATGATAGTATGATTTGGAAAGTTAAAGATTTGTAGTAGAAAATAGTTTCTGGAAACTGGAAATACATTTCCACTAAATTTCAGGAGGCTGTCCTAGCAAATTGCAATATCTAACTGCTGCCAATGTAAAAACCAAAAAAGAAATTTATCTTAGTTACAATACTCTTTTGCAGTATTTGTCTTGGCTTCCTCATGCTCTGTACTAGGAATCAGCCTAGCTGTGTGTTTCTCTCTTAGCTTTCACTTCTTGCCTAGTATTTGGATACAAATTAAGTCTAATTTCTGCAGTAGAATATATAGTGCTCTATCACTATATATATTGCCAAATCTTCTCAGAATTTCCCTAAATGCAAGATTTGTTATTGTGTGTATTTTATGGAAGTGCAGTTTAAAGGAAATAAACATGGGTTTGGATATTAGTAGACATTCTTTAACCTCATTTTTTAATAGTATGGCTTTGAAAAGACTGATTCTGTTCTTTGCATATCTGTTGCTGTCTTTCAAATGTACTCTGTATGGCTTTCTTAAACAATGTTGAAATCTGTAGAAAACATTTTGCACATGAAATACAGAAATTTGAAGTTCGTGAATGGAACTGGAGAAGCTATCTTACAAAGGATCCTTTCCAAGAAAGAATTAATGGCGGTGGAAAGTGCCATCAAATCACAGCTGACTTATGCAGTCCTGTAAGGTTTTCAAGATAAGAGATGTTCAGAGGTATTTTGCCATTGCCTGCCTCCATGTCATGGCCCTGGTATGTCTTGAAGGTCTCCCATCCACTTACTAGCTAGGGTCATCCCTGCTTAGTTTTCAAGATCTGATGAGATTGGGCTAGCCTGGGCTAACTGCTTAGTCATCATAAAATAGTTTCAAATAAGATTTGTGTACTATGACTGACCCAATGGTAATAATGGAAAATAAGTTATGAATGGAACTTATTATGGAATATTATGGAAATTATTAATGGAAAATAAGTTATGAATGCTTTCAGGGCCACATGGAGGGGCTAGTTCTGCAGCAGAGTATGCCAGTTTTTTGTTGCCTATGTATCTGGTGTAGTGGTTAAGAGCGACGTATTTTAATTTGGAGAACCGGGTTTGATTCCCCACTCCTTCACATGCAATCAGCTGGGTGACCTTGGGTCAGTCACAGTTCTTTCAGAGCTCTCTCAGCCCCACTTACCTCATAGGGTGTCTGTTGTGGGGAGAGAAGGAGATTGTAAGCCACTCTAAGACTCCAAGTGAAGGGCAGGGTATAAATCCAACTCTTCTTCATATTCTTTTACACTGGGGGTTAACCCCCCAAAATACAAAAGTTACAGTGCCTGTAACTTAAGAAACAAAAGTCTATGGCCATTGCTAGGCAACCACAACAGTATGGACAGCTGAAACCTTGGTTTCTGTCAGTAAAAAGCAGGGGAGGGAGGCAGAGCTGTTTTGGTCTTTGTGGGAGAACTCAAAGTCAGACCTGACAGAAACCACCATGTGACTTGGTACCACATGAGTTCCATGATTCACTCAGGCCCAGCTTCTTACCACTGTTCAACAGCAGCCACCCCATGGAAGCCAATGTGGGGTAGTGGTTAGTTTTAGACTAGGCTATAGGGAGACCCTATATTCTATACAAATCCCTACTCTACTATGGAAACTTGCTGGGTGACCTTAAGTCAGGTCACACATGCTCTTAGCCTAATCTACTTCACAGGGTTGTTGTGAAAATAAAATGGAAGAGAATGGCATAAGCTGCCTTGAGTTTTCATTGTGGAGAAAGACAGGGTATAAGTATAGTAAATAAATAATGAATATAGCTGAAGATGGGAGACAATGTGTAGGCTGGTTGTTGGGTAGGAACAAGAGCAGGAAGCAGAGAAAGGTGGGGCTATGCCGGTTGCCAGGTGAAGTGATTAACACATGGAATTAACTGCCACAGGCGGTGGTGGCAGCTACAAGCATGGACGGCTTCAAAAGAGATTTAGATAAACATATGGAGCAGAGGGCCATCAGTGGTTTAGATAGGTATAGATAAAAACACCACAAGGTATAGATAGGAACTCTCAATCTGGGGCAAGTGATGCTCTGTATTCTTGGTGCTTGAGGGGGCAACAGTGGGAGGGCTTCTAGTGTCCTGGCCCCACTGCTGGACCTCCTGATGGCATCTGGTATTTTTGGCCACTGTGTGACAGAGTGTTGGACTGGATGGGCCATTGGCCTGATCCAATATTGGCTTCTCTTATGTTCTTATAATGAGATGACCCTCACAAGTCCTTTTGGGTTTACCACCGCACAAGTAGGCTTAGCCAGGCAGCTGGCACTATGCTTCTCTGTCAGACTTTTCCAAGAAAGAGGCTGGTATGGGTAGGAGTAGTTGGCTGGTGGGTGGGAAGGAGAGAAGGAAGCAGGAAAAGGGAGAGGTTATGGTAGCTTTCAGGGAAAGAAAAGAGGAAATAACGGGAGGTGGAAAGATGAGTTGCCTCCTGCAAGTTCCCGCTTGTTTGTATTATAATTTTAGTGAAAATGCAGAAAAGTAAGTTTGGCTTGAACTGTTGAGACTTAACAGCTTGCTGGATTTTGGACAACTTCTAAAGCGAGAACAAAGAAGTGTCTGTGAATCAAAGGATGTAAACAACTGCAATATATATTTTATTACTATTATTTAAAATGTTAAAGTGGAGACAGACAACTGCTTGTCTCCTGAAGTTACTCTTTTATTCAGAGTCTAACGTTCTGTTTTATTTATATCCAAGGACTATAGATCACTTCTTGTGAAAGCTGCATTTCATTTAGCTGTCATGCATTTAATTATTTAACTATATAGATGCAGTGCTGACATCATTGCTGGGCCCCACAGAGGGTTCTGAATTTTTCAGCTGTGTACTAGGGTTGACTAGAGAGTGTTCATGTGAAACTCTGTGGAATTGGTTCAGCAAGGTCTGTATTGTCTACTCAGACTGGCAGCAGCTCTCCAGCATTTCAGGCAGAGGTCTTTGATATCACCTATCACCTGATCCTTTTATCTGGAGATGCCAGGGGTTGAACCTGGGACCATCAGCATGCCAAGCAGATGCTCTGCCTCTGAGCCCCAGAACCTCCCATGGGGATTAATTGCTTATTACTTCTACTAGCACCACCTGGCAGGTTCAGTCCCTGGCATCTCCTCCACCCCCCCCCTCCACCCCCCTGGCTTCAGCCGCCAGGCCTTACTGGTCTCCCCCCCTGAAGCAAGGCCCGGCGGCTTGCAGCCACCCGGGCCTCGCTGCCCCCCCCAGCTCCGAAGCAGCGGTGGCAAGGCCGGGTGCAGAGCGTTCCCTGCACATGCACAGGGGACGCTCTGTCACTTTTGGGGGATTTAAGTATCCCCACGATATTTTTTTACAGGTTTCAGATTTTTGTGCACACCTGGGGACTGCCCCAAGTGTGCACAAACATCTCCCTCCCCCCCAGGTGCCCCCGATGTGCGGAAATAAGTATCCGCACGTAGGGGGTGACTTCGGTATTAGATATATAGATGCTGTGGAAGCCCTAACATTATGGGCAGAGCCCCAGGTCACAGAACTGTATTCTGTTATAACTACTATTCTTTGCAGTTATATTTTAAAATATGCCATTTCTCAGTTTCTATTTTCCTGGTGAATGACCAGATTTCTTCAAGAGTTTGCATTGTAAACTTAGGTGTAGAAGCTTCAGAAGAAGGTTCTTGAGTTTTTCATGTAACTATGTAGGGTTGCCAGGTCCTACCTCCTCTCCAGTGGGGGACTACGGGAAGTGTTCCTGGAGGGGGTGGGGATGTACTCAATGTGATGACATCACTCAGAAGTGACATTTGGGACTCACCTGAATCCCAAGTGGCAAATTTGCCGCTTGGAATTCAGGTGCCCTCCCAAGTATTTAAAGTGTCCTTTTAAATTATTTTGGAGAGTGGGGGCCACGTGTGCCTGAATCCCAAGCGGTGATTCAGATGCACATGACTTCCCAAGCTGGTGTACGTGACCCCTGCTTTCCAGAAGCATTTAAAGGGACCCATGCGCCTGAATCGCAAGCGGTGATTTCGCCGCTTGGGGTGGTGGCATGCGGTCAGCAACTACCCCTTTCCCTCCTCTCTTGTCAGATCAAGATTTAAAGGCTCTCCAGCTGATCAGCAGGCCAAGTGCTCCCACTGAGCTGGAGGGCGCTTTAAATCTGGCAGGAGGAGAGGGAGAGGGGTGGCTGCGGGTGGCTGCTGTTGGGGGCAGGGCTTGTGGGAGGGGCTTCCCCCACCGGCCAGGAGCCCCTGAAATCGGGGGATCCCCCACCCAGGGACTGGCATCCCTATAACTATGCCATACATTTCCTGTTTCATTGCAGGCATAAGAGTATTAAAATGTTAAAAATAATGGACTTTCCTTCACAGTTTTTTTTTAAGTGTCCTAGACATTTTCTCTACTTTGCATCTTATATAGAACATATATATATGATAATAAACATATATATATGTTTTCTCTACTTTGCATCTTATATAGAACATATATATATGATAATAAACATATATATATGATAATAAACATATATATATGATAATAAACTAAACTATCCGAATAATGTGCATTCCAGTGTAATTTCATTTTGTTGCTGATGGATGTGAAAGCTAGTTGCTCCCCCTCTCCCCCATATCTTTCCTCCTTTGTAGAGTCCTCCTTATAAAGAAAGAGAGTAGTTATTTGTGGTTCAAGTCTCTAGGGTATTTTGCCGCAGAAGATTTCTATATTATAAAGCCACAACCACATCCACACCCAGTCTTGAAGTACAAATGTGAAACATGATATGCAGACTTGGCAGGCCCTTAAATGTGGTACTTTCTCCTGGGACCGTTTGGATAAAAGCCATGTTTGAGTGCAACCCCCCCCCCCGGAATTAGGTTAGCTTCCATTTTGGATTTAGTATCCTTTTGAAGACGAGGTCACTGGCAGGGACAGCTGTAAGAGCTAGAGCAGAACAACATGATCGTTCCATAAATTCATGTTCCTAACCCTTGTTTGCTGAGATTTCCAGTGGTATTGCCTTGCCTTTCTATTCTGTCCCCACTGTTCTTTTCCACTAGCCAGGCTTTTGGTTTCAGGATGGGATGTCACAGGGAATTTTGGAGAGGCTTCCCACCTAACAAAGTTTGAACAGTGTTTGTTTGACTCACAGTTCAGGGGCAGCTTGCCATTCATTGCCACCTTGAGTCCCCTAGGACAGATGTCTTATTTTCCTGAAGAGTGTGGGCATATGTAAAGTTTAGTCACTGCTAGTTGGTTGGCTTAAGACCTCAGGTCAATGAAGCTAATAAATGAAATGGAAAATGGCTAGTTAGTTGAATAGGATTGGGGATAATAAAGTAGACAACTTTAATGCTTATTATATGAAACACTTTTATGGCTGTTTCAGAATGAAAAATATAAAATTGAAAGTAGACTATGTATTTGTGCTTCTCCTCTGTTAAGAGAGCAAACTTAGTGTAGTCGTTAAGACTGGAGGACTCTAACCTGGAGAACTGGGTTTGATTTCCCCACTCCTCCACATGAAGTCTGCTGGGACCCCCACCCCAGGGAACAGAAGAGAAGGCGAGCGGGGGAGGGACGCCTCCCAAACGCATAGGCTTTAGAGCGATTGGGGGGGGGGAGCAGAAGTATAAATGGTTAAAACTGCTAAGGAGTACTTACCAAGGCAAGTGCGAGCATTTAAGCACATATTCAGAGACTTTCAAAAAGTTTGTGAAAGTAAACAAAGCGAAAAAGATGGCGGGGAAGAGGACGGAGAAAGAGAAACATCTGAAAGCGAAAGTAACTGAGAGCCCAAAACCAGAAGGAGCCAATGAGCCGGCAAAGACTTTGGCAGACTCCATGCACCACCTGCTGGACCAAATGAATAATCTCAAAGAGCAGATGACATCAATGACCCAGTGTATCACCACTTAACAAAATCAGATAAGTGAGACTCTGAAAATGATGAATCAAACAAATGAGAAGGTGAAAGAAGTGGACGCCACTACCCAAAATGTGAAGAAGAAAATACAAAAATTGGAAAAGAAGCAAGTTTCTACAGAAGAGCAGTTGCTACAATTACAAATGGAAAAGGCTAATGCGATCCTTCACTTTGACATGCCAGAGACTAAGGGAAAGAATCTGAAGGAAATGATTTCCCCCCCCAATATTTTTTAATTGACATTTTTAGAATACATTCCAGTATAACATTATAACACAATACGTAATCCAGCGTTACATAAACAGCATAAACACAGGTTAGGTGCACAACTCATGCTACTTCTAAACGTAACTAAGTTTTCCAACTATTTCTTTTACATGTCTAGTTCAGAGAATTCGGTTGTTTAAATATCTCTAGTTAAACAGCATTATTTTAAATTTTGCATTGGCTATGTCTGACCAATCGAATTGTGTCAAGGAAATTTTTTGTAGGATGGGACTCCAAATACTGAGAGGGTTATAGAATTCACACTCGTTTTTGGATGTTGAGTCATAGATTGAGAGATTCTCCAGCATGAAGATGTCCCATACCTTATTGATCCATTGTGACAGCGTTGGTGAGTTTTTGTTTTTCCAATTCTTTGCTATGGTCATTTTTGCTGCTAACATTAATAAATTAACTAATTGTTGAGTTCTTTCAGGGGGACGAATTTGTGGCCAGAGGTGTAGAACTGGAGATTGATGTGCCCTAAATTGTAAGAATCCAGTCTTTAGATCCCATCCATGTCCTTTCTAGCATGAAGGCGAACTTTACAGCATCTTGGCTGTTTAGAGTAGGTGAGTTGCCAAGTAGAGCCAATTAGAGTCAAGACAGAGACAGAAACAAAAATGGAAATTACCAGCCCATCCATATAGGTAAAGGGTGAGCAGTAAATTATCATACAGCATAATGAAGATGTTTAACAGATTCAAGGATTGTTGTGGGGAGGGGGAGGTGATTGTAGACTGCTTTGAGACTCCTTAGGTTAAAGAAAAGTGAGGTATAAAACCAGCTCTTCTCTTCTTGTACTAAGATTGGCAGTTACCCTCGTTCCTAGTAGTGTCATCACAATTCTTTTGCAGGATATATTTTCTGACTTCAGACTTGGCCCCTAAATCTCTATCATTTAGTATAAATTAACTTTTAACACCTACAATTTTACTCTAAAGCAAGCTTGATTAGGATGTAGGTCTCTCTCTAGTTTGAAAGATAGTTATTTGCATCTCTCTCTGTTTTGCCTTTAATTTCCTTTTGTTGCAGAACTTTCTTCCCCCTCTCCCTTTGTAATGTTGCCTTGTGGAACATCCAGTCTTCCTGTCTTGCTGAGTTTGCAAAGGTGTGCAAACTTGTGTGGCGAGGAAGTGTGAATTGTTTTGTGCTGCCATCTTGTGGTCCAACCTGACATTTGTAATACTAACATGTTTGAAGAATACATTCTTGTATGCATACTGGAACACTCTGATGGGACCTTAAAGGTAAAGGTTTCAGAAGTTGGCCATTAGAAGACTGAAATGTTCTCCCATGGTTTATGCCATTGTGCCCATTTAATGCTTTTGTATGGAGACTGGTCTGTCCTGGATAAACTACAGAAGGGCATTTTTCTAGTTACTGTAGCTTGGTAATATGAGCTTCTAGCTGGTGTATCTGGATAATCGGGAGCAATTCAATTAATAGAGAATAAGGCATTATTAAAAATACAGAGCGTATTAGTGAAGAAATGACAAGGGATTTTCTACATTGTACTATACTATCTTCCTTCTGAGCCACCTGCTATACCTTGGCAGCCACCACTTAGGTACTGTTTTCTTGTCTGACTAATCCCATGGTATAGATTATATCGTAGCTATGATAAACTTCCCACTGGTATGCTATGGAGGACCATGTGCTAAGTTTCTAGCACAAGGAGAAGAAAAGGCACTCTTTCCTCCTCCAGGTGCTCTTGTACCAGGTGTCCAGTTGGGTAGCATAATATGTTTAATGATTAATAGAACTTTGCTTATAGGTTGTGCAATGATAAATGTACTATACAAGCTACTCCAATATATTATGTAGGTTAGGAATTGAAAATGTCTCCTGAATCTTCCTCGGCTTCCTATTATAACTACTATACACCATGGGTAGGGGACCTTTCCCCCTACTGGAGCATTTCCCCCCCTTCTTTCTCATGTATCCTTTTGTTCTGAAATACATGGGACAATTCACATTATCTTAAGCCAACTTCTTCCTTTTTTTGGTAGCTGGGTCTGCCAGAATGCAAAACACGTGCTACATATATGTTTTCTGTGAATGGCATATATGTAGAACACTTTATTTAAAGCATGCCCATCTGGAAACCCCCATTATACCCTACACAGTGCTTTTGTGTAGCTTATATGAATATGAATATTCTCCTCAAAATATTTATATGGGCTTTTATATTCACATGTATTCAACTACCAAAATTCCATATTATTTTGTATGAGAACATTTGTATGTGTGTGTTTTTCTGTTTTGTACATATTGGCTCAGGGTCAATGTAACATTTTTGATTGGAAATATCCATTTGTTTGCTGTTTCCTTTTCCTCTTGTAACCACAAGTCTTTCCTCCTTTCCCTTCTAGGAGCTCAATATGGTGTAATATTCAATCAAATTAAGTATAGCCATAGTTTAATCAGGTTTTGGAATCCAGCATTTAATCCTGCTTGCCAGTTCTGTTTTTAAGCTAAACATGGATAGCCAGGCATGGGCCTGGGTCACACGGGCAGGAAAATGCAGGGGGGGGGAGTGTGGCTGTTTGCCCCGGGGCAAAATAACGCGCGGTTGCGCCAGCAGATGTACCGTGGAGGTCCCATGGAGGTCCCATGGTAGGGGGGAGGTGCCAAGCACACCATAATCCTGCGCCGCGGCAAAGAAGCGGCACGGCGCAGCAAACGGGTGTTGTTTTCCCCGGACACCAAAGTGTGCACATGCCCCGTTGGGTGTTTGTGTGCATCCCATGGACAGTTGGAAAACTATATGAGGGGACATGGGCGGGCCAGAACTACCACCGGAAACGCGATCAGACGCCCGCCCTTGCCCCGCGGTTACCGGAAACTAGTACTTCTGAAGTACTAGTTTTTAACCGCGCATCTTCGGCGGGAAGCCTCGGGTGAGCCACGGGAGCTCTACGCTTCCCAGATGTGGTGGTGAGATCACGCCCGGAAAATCCGCCTATCTTCCGTCCCTCTAGCGTGCCTAATGCTCTGTGTGACCGCAGCCATGGTTAAGCTGTGGAAATGGGAATTACAAGAGGGGAGGAGGAGACAGGGGAGGCAGTGCAGGAATCAGAGGGGCCGTGGGTCAGTGGTAGAGCATCTGCTTGGCTTACAGAAGGTCCCAGGTTCAGTCCCTGGCATCTCGAGTTAGATCAAGTGCTAAGTGATGTGAAAGACCCTACAAGGCAGCTGTCAACAGACAATACTGACTTTGGTGGACCAATGGTCTGATTCAGTAAGGCAGCTCCATGTGCTCAACTGCAGAGCACTTCCAATTTCTTTCTCTTCACTATGTCTTAGAAATCAGTACTACTCCTTCTGCACTGGGCCATTAGCCTGTAAATGGAAATGTGCTAACACAGAAAAGTTTTAGTTTTTTATTTAGACAGATAATTTTCAGTGGTTTTTCGTGGCCTCCTTTAATGCCCTCGGAAACATACCACTTACCTGAGGGTGGTAAAGATTTTCATTAGAGGTTCCCTAGTACTATTGTGGAAAGCTTTTATTAGCCAGGGACATTGATCCAATCTACAAGTGGTGGTTTTCACAGCCTTCAGGACTCTGGCAGCATCCAGTAGGGAGAGATGGCAGAAACCATCCACAAAAGCACCAGTCAGCACTCCTCTGTAGCATGTACCATTCCCAAACTAGCATCTAGTTGAAGAGGATTTCAGTGATTTTATCAGCAAAAACTGAACAGAAAGTGACACAGCTAGTTTCTAGTTCCATCTCATTTTTGAATTCTTGTGCAATTGAGCCAGATATGAAGAAGAAGAACAGGAGGAGGGGGAGGAGGGGGATATTGGATTTATACCCCGCCCTTCACTTGGAGTCTCAAAGCGGCTTACAAACTCCTTTTCCCTTCCCCTCCCCACAACAGAGACCCTGTGAGGTAGGTGGGGCTGAGAGAGCTCTTTCAAAAGCTGCCCTTTCAAGGACAGCTCTGACAGAACTATGGCTTGCCCAAGGTCATCCAGCAGCTGCATGTGGAGGAGTGGGGAATCAAACCCAGTTCTCCCAGATTAGAGTCCGCGCACTTAACCACTACACCAAACTGGCTTTCTGTTGATGTAATGATGTGGAAAGGGAAAATCTCTTTGCTCCTATCATCACCACCTCAGGCTTTCAAATGAGCTCTATAGCGTGCTTTGATTTGGCATGTCTTCCACCAACAGTGGTCTAGCTGTCACCCCATCTCCATAGGGTTCTTACACAACAGAGGGAGATGGCACTGAGGAGAAATGCTGTCTGTTGCCTCACGCAGCTCTAGGCTTTTACAGGAGCTTCAACAAAACTGTTCTTTGGTCCTGATCTGGATAGCCCAGGCAAGCCCGATCTCATCAGATCTTGGAAGCTAAGCAGGGTTGACCCTGGCAAGTACTTGGATGGGCGACCTCCTTGAAATAACAGCGGTGGGAGGTGGGGGCAGACTTTATTCAGCCATCTCTCTGAATATCCTGCAGGCCCCCAGTAGAGGTCAGTCATCAGAGGATGCCATGACTTCCAGGTGTGTGCGCGCGCACACACACACACACATTAAAAAAATAACACATACATTAAAAAAATAACAAAACAGTTGTTTAGACTGGCAAAATCCCTCAAGGCATTAATCTCAGAGTGTTGTGGTTCATTCTCAATCTGGTACATTAGTGATTACCTAATATTGCTTTGTTTAATTTTTCAGAAGCTCATAAAAGACAGTGTTCAATGTGTTTGGTTTCAATCGGTATGATCTGGGTTCAAATCCACGCTTAGCTGCTTAGCCTGCTTGCTGGGTGATCCAAGTATGTCACACTGAACATTTAGAGGAGTAGTAGAATGAAAATGTAAATGTAAAAGTGTAGTTGGAAAAGTGATAAAACCTCTGTGGGATCACCCTATTTGTATGGGCCTGTAATATTTCGTAAATCTGAGAAAACGTTTATTTGTGTGCATGTCGTGCAAGTGTTTTTCTTCCTACTTGCTTTCAGATGATTTTTAACCGTTGCTCATCAGTTGCACTATGTGAGGTAGGCTATACTTTTAAGACATTGGAATGCAGACTGAATGATTCTGTGATGAAGCAGTGTCTGAGCAAGCATGAGCAATGCTCATTGTGGGCAGATCTTGTGTCTACAGATGGTGTGGGAAGAGGTGCATCTACAAACAGGGGGACTTATTTTGATTTTAGTTAACCTTGACTATGTCCCTTGTCTGGATGAGTAAGGAATTCTTATACCTGAAAAGATGTTTTTTCAACCTTGAGAAAGAAAATTTGTGTTCTTCAAAATTACTTCATGGAATCTTATGATTCAACAGATGCCGTGCTGAGCCATCAAAGATGAAATTATAGGAATTGCAAGATCTGAGTTAGTGTAAGAGCAATGCCAGAAACATATACCAATCAGATGTCAGGAAACTAATGGTATCATCCAAAGCAGAATTATACCTTTCTATGTCTGGTCACTTCCATGAGTTTATAAGGGTATAACTCTGCTTAAGATGCACTTTAGGAAATACACTGAATTGAAATGTGTGGCACATCACTATATCTAACATGGCAAAATCTGTGGCTTCTTAAATCTAGAGGCTGGAACCATGAACAGACCAGACAGATCTTTGTACAAATCTGCAAATGCCCCAAGTTCACAGAAAAATCAGGAAACAGATTAACAAACCCAGAATGATACCCAGAAAAAACTTGTTACAAGACAGGCCCCAAAGAGACAAAAATAGAACACCACTAGTGGTCATATATTGCTCTCAGCTCAAAACAGTTCAACACGTCATCAACAACTTACAACCTCTACTGGATAATGACAGTTCTCTTTCACAAGTACTGGGGGGCAAGCCTTTTCTTGTGCACAGACAGCCCCCCTGTCTCAAATAACTCCTCACCCACAATAATGCAACATCTAATTTGAACATGGACACCGGTACCAGAGCTTGCAATAAACCCAGTTGCCAACTTTGCTGCCACATGCACACAGACAACGCAGTCACTGAAACTAGCAACATCAACTACACCATCAGAGGCTTGTTCACTTGCTCATCTTCTAACATTGTATATGCCATTAAATGCCAACAATGCCCTTCGGTTCTTTACATAAGACAAACAGGACAAACCCTATGCCAGAGGATAAATCGACACAAATCTGACATCAGGAACCACAAGACTGAGAAACCTGTAGGAGAACACTTCAGCCTTCCAGGACTTTCAATGAATTACTTCACAGTAGCTATTTTATTACAAAGGAACTTCAGGAACAGAATGGAAAGGGAAATTGCTGAATTACAGGTTATCACAACACTTGGAAGAAAAACCTCTCCACGGCTTAACAGGGATATTGGTTTCTTATCTCATTACGTATGCTAACTCATTCAGTCCTCACATAGATTTTTGCAATAAGGACATGTATCCAAGTTAATGGATATAATGAACTGGGAATCAAGTTGTACAAGAAGGAGAGCTATTCCTTTCCAGAACACATTCTTTGAGGTCAGGTTGTATACGGGCATTGAGCCTCTGGCTCTAATCTTTGAGATTTCTTGGAGTACTGGTGTTTTGCTGGAAGACTGGAGAAGAGCTAATGTTGTCCCGATCTTCAAGAAGGGAAAAAAGACAGACACATGAAATTACAGGCCTGTCAGTTTGACATCAATACCTGGAAAAATTCTAGAGCAGATTATTAAACGCTCTGTCTGTGAGCACCTTGAACGGAATGAGTTAATTGGTAGTAGCCAGCATGGGTTTATCAAGAATAAGTCATGTCAGACCAACCTTATCGCCTTTTTTGACAGAGTTACTAAAATGGTTGACTCTGACAATGCTGTGGACATAGTTTATCTAGATTTCAGTAAAGCATTCGACAAAGTTTCTCATGGTATCCTTGAGGATAACCTGGTTAAATGTGGGCTGGATGGTGCAACTGTTGGATGGATTCATGGTTGGTTGAAAAATCATGCCCAACGAGTGTTCGTAAATGGCTCTGCATCTATGTGGAGGGAAGTCTTGAGTGGAGTGCCGTAGGGCTTGGTCCTAGGCCCAGTGTTGTTCAGTGTTTTTATAAATGACCTGGAGGAAGACATAGGGGGATGCTTATCAAATCTGCAGATGATACGAAACTGGGTGGGATTGCTAATTCTGAAGGAGACAGAGTCAGGATTCAGAATAATCTAGATAAGGCTGGAACAGTGGGCTGAGACAAATAAAATGAATTTCAGTAGAGATAAGTGCAAAGTCCTACACTTAGGTATAAAAAAATCAAAGGCACAGATATAGAATGGGAGGGACTTGGCTTGACAGCAGCTCATGTGAAAGGGATCTAGGTGTTCTGCTTGATCTCAAGCTAAACATGAGCCTGCAGTGCAATGTGACTGCGAAGAAAGCTAATGCAATCCTAGGATGCATTAACAGAAGCATTGTGTCCAAATCAAGGGAGGTGGTAGTTCTGCTCTATTCTGCTATGGTCAGGCCTCACCTGGAGTACTGTGTCCAGTTTTGGGCACCACATTTTAGGAAGGATGTCGACAAGCTCGAGCGTGTCCAGAAGAAGGCAACCAGGATGGTGAGAGAGTTGGAATCCAAGTCTTATGAGGGAAGGCTGAAAGAGTTGGGTATGTTTAGCCTGGGAAAGAGAAGGCTTAGAGGGAACATGATTGCAGTCTTCAAGTATTTGGAGGGCTGTCATGTAGAAGATGGAGCAGATCTATTCTCTCTTGCTCCGGATTGCAAGACTAGATCTAATGGGTGGAAATGACAAGGGAGTCGATACTGGCTAAATATCAGGAGAAACTTCCTAACTGTAAGAGTGGTTGAACCGTGGAACAGACTGCCTCGGGAGGTGGTGGATGCTCTTTCAATGGACATTTTCAAGCAGAGGCTGGACGACCATCTTTCACGTATGTTGTAGGGCTATCTTTTGGCTGTACTCCTGCAGAGTGCAGGGTGCTGGACTAGATGACCTGCAAGGTCTCTTCCAACTCTAACATTCTGTGAGTCTATGTATTCTCAACATTCTCTGTATTTTAGTGTATTTTTTTTCAGAATAGTATATTAGAATACTGAATGTAATGCAAGGAATATTGGAAATGTTTTGCTGATATACTGTTGCACCCACCTCAAAAA
>NW_015169227.1:70935-88782 GCF_001447785.1 Gekko japonicus | reverse complement strand
ACCTACCGAGGTGGTTCTTCCAGCGCAGCCGCATCAAGGACAGCCATAGGATCGCCGGCGCGTCCTTCTGCTGGCGCATCCCCGGCTCCTGGCTGAACTGCGCATGCTCAGACATGCGTAGTTCGGCAGTCTCCCATTCCCCACTGTCACTTTCCCCGGCATCTGATCGTGCCGGGGAGGGAATGCGCCGCGGCTCAGGGAATCAATGTGATCCCGCCGCCGCGTGTTTCTTTTGGTGTGGCTTTATAAAGCCGCACTTTTGCCCGTTCCTTTCCCCCCGTGTGGCAGGGACCTGGGTGACCTTGGGCCAGTTACAGTTTCTCACCCTAACTTTTGCCATTGAGTGGCTGTGAGGAGAGAAGAATGATACAAGCTTTTTTCCGCTGCCATTGTGGAAAAAGGTGGGATATAAACGCAGTCAATAAATAATAACTATAGCTAAAGGGGGGAGGCATTTAAAAGGTCAGTTGGTTGGTGGGTGAGGAGAAGGAAACAGAGGAAAGTGAGGGTTTTGGGGGTTGCCAGGAGGGAGGGTAAGGGCAAATAGTGTGAGGAGAGAGATGGGCGGAAAGTAAGCCATCCTCCATAAGTCCCTGAGGGTTCCCCACCTTGCAGCTGGGCCCAGGCTGGTGTCCAGCGCCACACAACTGGGCCATAGTTTCTCAGGTAGAGGCTGTCAGGAGGAGGGAAGGAGGAAAAGCTAAAGAGTGGTGGCAGATAAAGGCAGGTTGGCTGATGGGTGGGAAGGAGGCAGGAAAAGGGGAGAAGCTATGGGGGCTGTCAGGGAAGGTAAAGAGAAAATAGTGGGAGGGGGAATGAGCTGCCTCATTCAAGGCCCTTGCGGGTGCCATGCTATTATACTTACTTTGTTAAGAAACGTTAAAGGCACCAAGAATTTATATTTGGCTAAATCATTTGTAGGTACGTTTTGAAGAACAAATAGGTTATACCAGGGGTCCCCAAACTTTTTTTGAGCCTGTGGGTACCTTTCAAATTGTGAAACCAGGTGATGAGCGCAATTGCAAAATGGCTGCTACAGAGCCACACAGACAGAGGAAGCTCAAGGGAATAGAGGGATAATTTTAAAAAATACAGTTGGAAAAATGAGAGAATAAGACCAACACTGTGGTGGTAGCTGCCAGTGAAACACCGTTATTTTAATCTGCACAGCCAGTCAGAGTCCCTGCTAGGCAAGAGTCCCCTGTGGGCCCACTCACTTTCTACAAACTCTTGGTGGGTCCCAGGAAAGGTGGGGATACCTGGTACATACAGTGAAGCTTTGAAGTCAGTGATATGGGATTAATACAAAAAAAAATACTAGAACTAATAAAATAATCTGCACGGCATCATGGCCAAACAGCAGGAAGGGCAGTGGTTGCTGTCCGTGCAGAGCAGAGAAAGCTGGGGGTCCTGATTTCCCACATTGCTTATTTTTGCCTGTGTAAGGCAGAAACAAGCACTTCTACTCTTCCCACAAATATCTCACCTTTTCTTAGTACTCGGTAATACTTTCTATACAACTCTTCTATTTAGTCAGTCTAAAGAGGGTGACCAAGAATGAAATGTAGCAAGAAGCCATTTCTCATATTTTTTGCAGTTAACCAGAATACAGTAAAGCAGGTGAAAGTTTCATCTTCTGTACCTAGGCAATAGCTCCCTTCATAGAGCTCTTGTGCAGAACTTCCATTGAGGGTGGAATGGTTTGAATAGCCTTCCTTAGTGTAATTCATTTGTTTCCTGGAAAAGATGCATACTAACTGATTTGTTTACAGTTCAATGGCATATTTACCCTTCCTAAGTCATGCATCCCTAATTAAACTAGAATTACATCAGCTTATAGATGATGGGCATTTATAAAATTTATCAGCTTTGCAGGAGTTTGGTGTTCTCTGCCCATGCACACTAAGGAAGAATGTTGGCCAAAGTGATCAGAAGTGTGTTTTCTTATTTATTTACTAAAGTTATAGGTATTCATAACCTGAGAACTAAGATACAGGTGTTATTGTTGTTGTTCAGTTGCACAGTCAAGTCTGACTCTTCGCGACCCCATGGACCACATCACGCCAGGCCCTCCTGTCTTCCGTTGTGCTCCGGAGTTTGCTTAATTTCATGTTCATTGCATTGATAACACTGTCTAACCATCTCATCCTTTGCCGTCCCCTTCTTCTTTGACCTTCAGTCTTTCCCAGGATCAGGGTCTTCTCCAGTGAGTGCTCCCTTCTCATTTGGTGGCCAAAATATTTGAGCATCAGCTCCAGTATCTGGCCTTCCAGGGAACAGTCAGGGTTGATTTCTTTTAGGACTGACTGATTTGATCTCCTTGCAATCCAGGGGTCTCTCAAGAGTCTTCTCCAGCACCATAATTCAAAAGCATCTATTCTTTGGCGCTCGGGCTTCCTTATGATCCAACTCTTGCAGCCATACATTACTACTGGGAATACCATTGCTTTGACCATGCGGACTTTTGTTGGCAGGGTGATGTCACTACTTATTATTATGCTGTCTAGGTTTACCATCGTTTTCCTCCCAAGAAGCAGGCGTCTTTTAATTTCATGGGTGCAGTCACCATCTGCAGTGATCTTGGATCCCAGGAACGTGAAGTCTGTCACTGCTTCCACGACATCTTGTTCTATTTGCCAAGGAGTGATTGGGCCAGATGCCATGATCTTAGTTTTTTTCATCATGGATCACTGCCTTGACGTGGCGAGAGGGCTTGCGTGGTTCAATGAGGCTGTGGGCTATGCCATGGAGAGCCACCCAGGATGGACAGGCCACAGCAGAGAACTCAGACAAAGTGTGATCCACTGGAGATGAAAATGGCAACCCACTCCATTATCTTTGCCCAGAAAACCCCATGGATAGAAACAAAAGGCTAAAAGATACAGGTGCAGCAAAATAAAATGCTACAAATCATCCAGGTGTGGTTAGTGGGTAATTTGGCGAGGTACCAGATGTTTTCTTCTGGATCCTGTGACTTGTCCATAGTAATAAATATAATATGAACAGACAAAGTTGTCTGATGCTGAGCTCTGCCTTTCTGCTGAGGCCCCCTTTCTACTCTGACCAGAGTGTTGCTTTTCTGGATCTTTAATTTGAACAGTTATATATTTCCTGCTTGGGGGGGGGGGAGGTTGTTTTTTTTGATAAGGTTATGTGGTTTAGTATATGCTTCAATGTGTGTTTGTATTACGTTCAGGCTTCATAGTAATCCAGGTTATTTTTGAAAGATGATGCTATAATTAGCATTTGGAAAGTCATATTACTTAAATCAGAATTTTTGGTGTCATCATTTTTATTCGGCATGGTTTGGATCCTGCAATCCATCAGCAGAAAGCACTAATAGTTGCAGGTCTCCTGTATTCCCCTGTACTCTTCTGATCCCTGAAAAGTTGACTCCTGGACTAATAACCTTGTGGGTTAGTGGGCTACATTGTGGGAAGGGAAGGGATAGAAATTGCTGTTCCACCTCTTGAATCAGCAGAGCTAATGCTTGCAAAGAGGAGGAGGGTTTCAGATGCATTCTCTTCCTCAGTGCAGCTCCCCCAACACACACACACACACAAACACACACTGCTTTTAATCTATGCAGGTCCCATGACAATGAGAATTAGTTTTCTCGGTGTCAGAAATGACTACTGGGGTGGGGTGATGAAATTTAGAAAGTATCCCTGATCCTTGTACTCACAGATCGTGGGATCTAGTCCCATGCTTTCGAAACCCCCTCCCCCCCAGCTGATAAAGTAGTGGAAGCTGCCTGAGTAAAAGAATGAATGAGAGAAAATATGTATTTGTGCCTTTTTGTGTAGAATAGCGTATTTGAGTGTGCATGTATCACTGTGCTCAATTTAGAATGAATACCTTAGCCAAATGAAAAGTACTTTACCTGAAGCGGGTCTGTGAGCAGTGTGTAACATCAATAACCATTTAGTATATAGTTTAACTATGAAACTATGGTCCTGATCACATGCAGAATTAGCTGCATGATAGGCACGAATGCTGGGTGGATTTTAAGGGTGCGATCACATGGGAACATCTGGCAAGCGTTCTGCACCCGTCGCCAACCTGTTTCGCTCTGCCAAAGAAGTGGAGTTTAAAAATACCAGGGAAACTGCAATATCAAACGGGTTTGCGATGGGCCGCAGACGGACTTCCCCATGTGATCACTCCGGCGCGCTCCCATTGCGTCAGTGATCCCTCGTCGAAGCGCACCGGAAACACGCGGCGAAGGAAAAAACCTGATTCACCCACCACTGTGTCTGATCACGCAGTGGTGGGTCAAATTACTACGGAGCAAATAGCCTCACTTCCCCTCCCCCCCGCGCGGTTATCTGGCACTTGTGACAGCACTCCTAGTGTTGCATTTTGCAGTGCACTAACTACATGTCCTTCTGAAAATAAACAACACAAGGCTTTATGACCCAGCAAGTGATACTCCATGATTCACCTGAGAGTCCAGACCCACAGGTTGAAGGCCACTGCTTTAGAATGTAGTGTCTCCTCTTACAGCATTGGTTTTAGTACAGAAAATCAGAGTTTTTCAATTTCAGTCTATTTGCTTGACAGATAATACGATAGACTCACCATGTCTCCTGCAAATTCAACTTCTCCTTCTGTTGTACTGCAGGGCAAAAGGTTTTAGTGTGAGAAAATATGTGATGTCAGGTTTACTGGCTCTAACTAGACTGGTTGCATCCTCCATATGAACAGGGACCTTATAGCAACATTGACCTTGTCACAATAAATTGGGCTATTTTCCTTCTCCTGCAATAAAATATTATGACAAAATGACACCGTATTTTAAGTTAAATGTCACATCATTACTTCTATTGGATTGTAGAAATGGAAGAATTTTCAGCTGATTATTTTAAGGTCAATACATTATCTAGCTGTTAGAGTAAGACTGAATTGATAGCATAATTGCAGTGCTGGAGAGCCTCTGGAATTTAATTGTGAAGTTTAGGAATGTATTTGATTTACCATTTCTTATCTTTTCTCTTGCCGTGAATTTCAAGTTATTATCCTTAACATTTTTTTACTTTATACAAATTCATTAATTGCAGCAAAAGTATAGTTATCTGAATCATACTGTTGGAGTGACCCGAGTATTGGTTGCAGTTAGAGATATTTTCCATGTATTAGTTTTTAGTGGTGTAGAAAGTCTGTGAGTGTGTGTGGGGAGGGGATGTTTTCTCAAAGGAGGTTCTACAGAAATACAGCCTATTAAATAATTTACTGAAGACAGTTGGCCCAGCCATTGTTCAAGGAGCCAAAGGTCATTTTGGTGTGCCTAGCTGATTCATAGGTAATCTGATACAGTACTTAGCTATTTGCTTCCCAGGCAGAAGGTTAAACCTTATCCTTTCATTATGAGTCACAGAACCATAATTTTCAGGGGAAAGGAGTTATTTGCATGGTTTCTGAAGCTGCTGTTTAGCCAGTTTTCAGAGAAAGTATGCCTAAGAATGCCAACCGGTGGCCTGTGACAGCAGTTCTGACATAAGTGGTGTCATTTTTGCTGCTAGGAACGCAACTTACTTTAGCTGCCTTTTTATAAGTGGTGTCATTTTTGCTGCTAGGAACCCGCAACTTACTTTAGCTGCCTTTTTCTTACTTCACATAATTTTCACTATTGTGACTGGGATTCAGGAAACAGTCATGCACAAGTGGAGTATTCACAGACTACTTTCATTGATGGAACTAAACTAGGGTAAGTGGCCTGTGGCATTTACAGTGTGTGTTGACCTAGAAATGTGCAGTGAGTTTTGATATGCCTTCAAAGGCTGCTCTTTTAATCTACAGTTCTTCTGTTAAGAAGTATCGATGACAGTCATTTAACATTACAAATATTAGCACCATGGCATGGTATTCTCAGAAGCAGCCAGTCAGCTTATAAACTAAAGGATCATAGAAGAGTACTGAATTTTGCAATCCTTGACAATATTTTCTACCCTGCAGTGCTTATTCTTACCTCCTGTATTGCATCTTTACTCATTTTCTGTCAACAGGAATTGGCAACAATATCTGGAAAACAGCATACCAAATATTGAAGTGTAATTTTCCTTTCCTTTCCTTTCCTTTCCTTTCCTTTCCTTTCCTTTCCTTTCCTTTCCTTTCCTTTCCTTTCCTTTCCTCTCTTTGTTAAGCAGTCATGTAAGTGTAGTTTTCAATAAGTATTTTTATTAATAGTTTTTAAATCTAATCTAAAACACATGGTAATCCTAATGTCATGCTTCTTCCTTTTTCTAACTAAAAAGAAATGTGATCAAAACATAGCTTAATTTAGACAGAATGTTACCATACTATAGTGGTAATCAAAACGCAGCAGAAATCTTTGCAGCTGTGTAATGAAAACTTCCTGTTTGTTTACAGCTCTTGTTCTCAGTACCAATTAAACCAGCAATGCTTGCAAATAAGCCTCCCATGTGTATAACAGTAATAAGCGAAGAACAAAGTACTGTTTAAATATTGAGATTTTTGTTGCGTTTTGTATGAGTTTGAGGTGCCCTTGAGTTCTGTGTTCCCAGCTCAAAAGTTTGCACTGCTGTTGAGCGCTCTGAAATGGAAAGGAGGATTTTACTGCCCTGCCTTTAGGAGAGAGAGAGTGTGTGTGTGTGTGTGTGTGTGAGAGAGAGAGAGCCTATCATATTTCACCCTAATCCTAACCGATAGCTATAGCCAGGCAGTCTCTTTTATTGTTAGGAGAATCCTTGTGGAGAGCCTTCTCTAGGCTTTTCATTAACGAGCGAGCAGCATGGATGGGTTTAAGAATCAGAGCGGCAGAGTCCTTTTGGTACAGAAAAAGGAGAGCTACTCTAATTTCTGTCTTAGTCTGGCAACTTGTTAGCAGCATTTCTGTCTTTCTGACCGAGGAGCTTTAGTGTTTTTTTTTTTTTTTTTTTTTTTTTTTTTTTTTTTTTTTTTTTTTTTTTTTTTTTTTAATTGTGTACGATCAAAGAGAAGACTGGATGACGAGCATACGGCTGGGAAATTATATTTGGAGAAGAGAGGAGCTTCAGAGGGTGTGTACGCCAGTACTGTGTGGTAGTACTGATATGCTTTTCTGAAGCTTTGTTTTTTGGGTGCAGGTCTCTGTTTTTTTCACTATGTTTTGTTTGGCAGCTGGCAAAGTACTGTAGGCTAAAGCCTTGGAGAGTTGAACAGGCAATCACTTGGTTCCAGGATCCATGCAGGTTTAAACAGAGCAAGTGTTTTCATCTAAGTTCAAAGAAATATTGCAGTATTGATACTGAGGAGGGGGACAGAAGACAAGGCTTGACAGAGGTGTTAACTGTTTTGTTTTGGAGAAAATGAAAAAGGAGTCTGCCTCAAGGACATTCCGGTTTAAACCTAACTCAGGATCTCTCTCCCGTGCTGTGAGCTGGATAAACTTCTCCACTTTGTCCAGGCAGACAAAAAGGTTATTTCGCAGTGACGGTGAACTCACATCTATATGTGGGCAGCAGGTGGAAGAGGATGAGAACTGGACCTACAGACCCCAGCACAGAAATGGTGATCACGGTTGTTTTTGAATGATTTGTATTGTTGCTTATGTTGTTTCCCTTCCCCCCCTTCTTTCCATTTTCTCCACAATCAGCCAGCCTTTCCTCTGACCTTTTGGACTCTGTGACAAGTGTTTCCTCATAGTGTAGCCAACTGCTTTGTAGTATGCTGCTACAAACCATCCATCCTAGGAATCCCACCAATAGGAAAACGCATTCTCCTCTCAGTGCTTCATTAATATGGCAGCTGTATTGTGATAGCAGCACCACACATAGCGAGGGTTTCACTGAAACGGCACAAAAAAGCAGGACTGAGAAAGGGATTCAACAAAAGCAAGTGTATTATCTTGGGAGAAATTTTCCTGCCAGTGGGGGTGGTGATAGATGAACAGAGATGCAGAAAGCTTCTGTATACAGAATGGGGAAGTCATAGTGGAGACAATAAATAATAAGTTTGCTCCACTTGTTGAAGGGGCATGAAGTGGTGCTAGGAAGTGTAGCCAAGGAACCATGTATCTTTTGGGAGTGGGGTGGGATGTTTGCTGTGTGTGTGCATATGTTTCAATGTCAGTGACAGCAAAGCAGGAATAACTGTTACTCTACTTGTGATACACAAGTGCATTTCAGTCTGTCTTGGGTGGAGCACCTGGCTTAACCTGATGCCCTTTCACAGCTGGCTATGTATACTTAGCATGGCCTTGCCTTCTTTTTATCACAACCATCCATTCACATTGTGTGATTCAGCTGTGTTACAGGGATCCCCCACCCATCCCTCATCCTTCCTTCTACTCCTGTGTGTCTCATCACTGGCTGCTACTTTCTTCCCGCTAGCCAAATGAATCTATCTGCTTAAGACTAGCTTTATTTACCACCCACAGAAAGCATGTCCAATATTTAATCAGGACTTGGCAGTACAGATAAAGGAGGTTTTATTGCACATTGAAGAAATCATTATCCAATTTGGCAGTTCTTGAAAGTATATCTCCTAACTGAGAAAATGACTAATTATGGAAACATAGTTTCTTATAATATGGCACAATTTTCTTGGCAGGGCCCTATATGCTTAGAAGGTGATAATCCTGTTTCAAACTATAATGCAGTTTGCTGGCATGTTTATCGGACCAGAAATGTCAAGCTGAGAATACTACTGGCACTAATGTCTTGGATATTCTTTTTGTAAGTAATGAATTCTGTATAAAGAATTTAGTGGTGAAGGAGACTTTGGTAATATCTACTGCCCCCTCTACTTAAATCCATGTAGCACCTGTCATCCAAAATTCAGAAATCAAATCCAGAAAGCATTTTCATGAAACTTAATTTAAAAGCCAGTTAACCTGCTTGCATAGTGGCTGGTTTCTGTGTACCTAACTACTCAATTAGGAGTGATTAACTCCTGAGCTGTGTTTACATTGGGAGTTGATAAACTCTTTATAGTATGGAGTATGGAGAGGTGTATTAAAGTTTTTAGAACTCTGGAGTACCTAAGGGGGAAATACAGAAGGAGTAAAGCTAGTTAACGATGTGAGTGAAAGAGATTAAGTAATTCACAAAGGCAAGTTTCTGATGGACAAGATCTATATTGGTCACATAAATCTTGGTCAGTTGGATAGTCAGAAGTGGCTTCTGTTCTGTTCAGTCGCACAGTCGAGTCCGACTCTTCGCGACCCCATGGACCAGATCCCGCCAGGCCCTCCGGTCTTCCGCCGTCCTCTGAAGTTTGCTCAATTTCATGTTCGTTGCATCGATGACACTGTCTAACCATCTAACCAGAAGTGGCTTGCATTGTACCAAAAACATTTGTAAGCTTATTCCTGGTGCTTGTTACTTTGGATTCTTTAGTCCAGTCAAGGCAAATATAAACAGCTGGCTAGCATAGAGTAAAAAAAAGTGACATAAAGATTGGGGTTAAGTTTTTATTAGGTATGGGGCCATTTCCATGGTTTATGTTTGGAGTTCATAGAAACCAATGAAGAGAATGCTGGTACATGGAAACGTTGCACACAATACATTTCAGGACGTAGCTATACCAGATTTGTGTCAGATTGTGTCTCAGATTCATCCTCCAGAAAATTGTCATGGTTGGCTAGTCTCTCTAATCTTTCTTCATGGAGATAACTTTGAAGAGGTCTACCAAGGAGTTCAGAGGATTGGGTTGGTTCCAATGCAAAGTCTCCACTGACAGAATGACTTGCCGGTATAACAGCAGAACTTCCTTCCCTCCTCCCTCCTGCAGCAGCTGAAAATGTTCCATGAAACGCTGTTCCTGGGATGTAGGAGACCCCAGAAACAGTATGAACATAAATCTGAAGGTTTGTCTTTGGATGGATGGAACTAGTGAAAGACACACACCTTCTGTCAGTGGATTTTTAATGTAAGAACATAGGAATAGCCCTGCTGGAACAGACCAATGGTCCATCTAGTTCAGCATTCTGTTTCACACAGTGGCCAACCAGTTCCTCTGAATGGCCACCAACAGGGTATAGAAGCCAAGGCTTCTATTCCCCTGATGTTGCCTCCTGGCTCTGGGATTCAGAGGCTTAGTGCCTCTGAATGTGGAGGTTCCCCTCAGTCACCATGGCTAGTAGCCTTTGATAGACTTGTCCTCCATGAACCTGTCTAATCCCCTTTTAAAGCTGTTTATTCCTGTGGCCATCACTACATCATCTGGCAGCGAATTCCACATTTTAATCACTCTCTGTAAAGGAGGATTTCCTTTTGTCCATCCTAAACCTATTGCCCATCAGTTTCATTGGGTGCCCTCAAGTTCTAGTGTTTTGGTAGAGGGAGAAAAATTTCTGTTTGTGGATTCTCTCCGGTCGGTGGATAATTTTATAAACCTCTGTCATGTCTCCCTTAGTCATCTCTTTCCTCATGGGGAAGGTGCTCCAACCCCCTAATCATCTTGGTTGCCCTCTTCTGTACATTTTCCAGCTCTGCAATGTCCTTTTTGAGGTATGGGAACCAGAACTGTACACAGTATTCCAAACGAGTCTGCACCATAGATCTATACAGGGGCATTACACAATCAGCTGTTTTATTCTCAATCCTTTTCCTAATAATCCCTAACATAGAGTTTGCGTTTATCACCACTGCTGCACACTGGGTTGACACTTTTATTGAGTTATCCACTACAACCCCAAGATCTTTTCCCCTCTCAGTCTCAGCAAATTCAGACCCAGTTAGCCTATGTCTGAAGTTGGGATTCTTTGTCCCAGTGTGCATCACGTTACATTTACCAACATTGAACTTCATTTGCCACATTGTCGCCTACTCACCCAGTTTGTGTAGGTCTTCTTGGAGCTCTTCACAATCAGCCTTGGTTTTCACCGTCCTGAATAATTTGTTGTCACCTGCAAACTTGGCCACGACACGACTCACTCCTAGTTCCAGATCATTTGTGAATATTGATCCTTTTGGCATCCCACTGCTACTGTCCCTCCATTGTGAGAACTATACATTGATTCCTACTCTTAGCTTCCTGTCATTTAACCAGTTTTTAATCCATAAGAGATCAAACTAGATCAGAACCATTATGTCAGAAACACCCTAAACTGAGTCCTTTGCAATATAATGAACACTGGGTATCAGTTTGCTAAAATTACAACTATAGGAATTTCTCAGTCAAGCATAGATACTTTATGACGTTGGGCAGAGTAGTACACAATAGCAAGTCCAGGTATAGCACAGAGTAGTACACAATAGCAAACCAGGAAGAGCTGGTTTGAATAATGGTAGTGAAGTGGTACTGAATTTGTTTCCCCTGAAATACAGCCAGTGTAGTAGACAATAGATTGGACTTGACCATGGAGAACAAGATGTATTCTTAATCATCATTAAGATAGCATATGCATAAACCTGGCTTGTTGCCAGAGCAATATGTGTACCTCAATCCTTCCTCCTTTTCCCTCTTTTCTTGCATGCAGGTTCCCAGTTAGAAACTAATGGTGGTTACCTGTGGCTACAGGTACAATCATGTGACTTAAAAGGAGTTAGTTTTCCCTCCACAAACTGGAATTCTAAGCCATTTAATCCAGGTTTAGGATCTCAGTTTGCCTGCAGTTGGGGGAGAACCAGTTCCAGTTAACATGTACTTGTGCATTCACATGTCATGGGTGTGGTGTATTTATTTTATATATTACAATGGAATACTCTGTTTCCCCCACTGATGTTTGTTGGTTTAGTCTCATGGGGTAGAGTCCCTGCTTGTTTATTCAGCTTCTTAATTAAAGTTACAGATTATGTGAACTTCCTTATCCTGTATTCAGTTCCTATCCCACTAACTCCTTGCTAATATATGGATGTAGTTTTGAATATACCTTTCTCTGCTGTGTGAACCTAAGAGCAGGAACCTGAGTAAGTGGCAACAAGATGGGTTTGTGCATATCCTGGCATAATGTTGATTAAAAGTTGCATCTGAATTCAGGTTTGAATTATTTTTTCAGCCATAAAACACAGTTAGTGACCTTGTGCCAATGTTCATCTATCAACAGAATTTACTTCCTCAAGTTGCTGTGAGTAGGATACCCCCCAGTATATAATTGCCCCAGAGTTCTATGACCGAAGGACAGAGGTAAAAATGCAATTCATAAATTAGTTCTTCTCCTTATTTGCCATATCTACAGCATACATGAGCAACATCCTCAGCCTTAATAACATACAAATGAGCCTCATCTTCATTTTACAGACCTGATGAATTTCAAGTTAGGCTTTTTCTAGATAAAGATGAGTCAACACTGGTCCCTCTTTTAAAGTAGCTGAATCCCCCCCCATCTTAGAATATATTGTTGTTTGATTTATTGACATATTTTTAGGTAATTTTTAATGTTGGTTTTAAATAAAATTATTTATTGTATTTTGCTCTGTTGTAAGCCACCCTGAGCCCTGCTTGCAGTGAAGGGAAGCCTAGCAAATCCAAATGAATAAAAGAAAAATAAATAAAATTTATTGTTAGTTATAACTTGACAAATGATATATTATGCTTCTGTACAGCACATACTGTTGTATCCATTAAGATTTATGTTCTCTCTTGCTCGTTACATTCCCCTAGACTTTCTTGCAAGGGAGATTTTCTTTAATGAGAGTTCACACAGACAGTGATGGGGGTGGGAATTAAAATGGGGGGAAGGAAAATGCAGTGCATTGATTTTGATTGTAGCATTATTGTACACTTGAGTTATGGAAAATAAAGGAGTCTATTGTACAGCGCACAGTAAGGGTTGGTAAGACAGACCATTTCCCCCCTGTAATTGGACAGCAACTATAAAAGCTTGAATCACTTGTATAATAGAGATTGTAGAACACTTTTTTTTTAAAGTGAAGAAAAGGGGAAGAATAGTGTAGACAGTGTTCAAAATATTCTACCCGGTGTTGGTGGAGAGCAGAAGGATTACATTTCATGTAACTAGCACAATCCATGTATAGTGGTTATACACTGGAATTCTGAAATGTATGTTTGAAGCAGTTTCAGTATACAAAATTCCTACACAGGAAGCTACTGGCTTCTACACTGCCATATATAACAATCAGACCAGTATATTTTGTTTTATATGCAGACAGTGTAAGTATGCCAGGAAGCCACAGCTAACTGGCTTCTCTCATGTGTTAATGCAGAGAAATAAACAAGTGATTATTGCATTTGTGATTTGCATTAATGTTGCACAATGTTTCCTGCAAAGAAATACTTATTTGTAGGAACTGTGCAGGTTAAAGTCACTTTCACAGTTGTAAAGGGAATATGGAAAATGAAACAAAGTGAAAATGCAGTTTTTATATCCTGGGGAAGGGGAGAGACAGAATATTGTATAATTCTAATGCATTTTTTTTACAATACCATATCCAACAATATTTGAACGATTACAGAACATGTTGGAGAGCCTCTTGCACCATTGTGATATGTTTACTGCACGTAGTTGTAAATGTGAGTGCCCACCTACAGTATGGTTAAGCTGAAAGTTCGCCTGCTAGAGCTGTAAAGCTTTGAATAATCATTCCCAAAGGTTGCTGAGTCTGTGACAAAACTTGGTTTTATTGTGCTATTAAGTGTACAGGGGTACTGTAAATTATGAAGTGTCTGTTAAGAGAGGTCTGCATAATATGTAAAGACCATATAATATATAGATGGCTTGAGGGGCACAGTTCAGATCCATTTTATAATATTTTTGTTAAAGAGAATTATGTTCCGATTGGAATAGGAAAGCTTTGGTGCTACATCATACTATATCATCATCATATATACTAATAGTGGAGTTGGCCAAATCTGAGGACAGGTAAGACAGATCTTTCTACAAACCTGGAAAATGCCCCAGGTTTGCTGAAAAATCTGAAATATAAAAAAACCCCTAAATGATAAAAGGAGTGTCTATAGCTTTAACAAACAGGTTTCCCTCACTGGCTGTTGCTAGGCAACCACAGTATTCCAGGCTTTAGTTTCTGTGAGTAAAACGCAGGGGGAGGGGGCAGGGCCCTTTCCAGGGCTGTTTTGGCCTTTGAGAAGAGCTCATTGTGGCCAGACCTGGCAACAACCACTGGGTGACTTAATACTACCTGACTTGGCATGACTCATCTAGGCCTGGCTGTTTGTTACTGGTCAGCAGCCGCCGGTCTATGAAAGCCAGTGTGAAGTAGCAGTTAGAACTTCAGAGTGGGGTCTGGGAAACCCAGGTTCAAATCACCAGTCTGCCAGGGAAGCGCACTAGATGATGTTGGACCAGTCACATACTTTTAACCTAACTTACCTCACAGGGTTGTTGTGAGGATAAAAGGGAGGAGAGAAGAATGATGTAAGCTGCTTTGGTCCCCACTGTGGAGAAAGCTGGGCTGTAAATGAAGTAAATGAATAATAAATATAGCTGAAGATGGGAGGAAGATCAAAGACTGGTGACTGGCTGAGAAGAAGAGAATGAGGCAGGGAAAGGGGAGATTATATGGGGTTGCCAGGAGGAGGGAAAAAGGGAAATAATGTGGGGACGGAAATACAGGGGAAAGTGATGTGCCCACCGCACAATGCAAGTGGGCCAGGCCCAGCAGCAGGCACCATACAACTGGGGCACAGGTATTCTAGGCAGAGGGTGCTGGGGGGGGGAGCTTAAAGTGGGGCAGATAAAAGTAGATTGACTGTTGGGTCAGAACAGAAGGAAAGAAGGAAGCAGTAAAAGAGGAGAGACTATTGGGGGTTTTCAGGGAGGGAAGGAGAAGAAGAAGAAGAAGAAGAAGAAGAAGAAGAAGAGGGGCTGAGAGAACTCTGACACAAACTGCTCTTTCTCAAGGACAGCTGTGCCAGAGCCTGTGACTGACCCAAGGTCACATCAGCAGGTGCAAGTGGAGGAGTGGGGGATCAAACCCGGTTCTCCCAGATTAGAGTCCGCGCACTTAACCATTACACCAAACTGGGGAGGAAATAGTGGGGGAGGGGGAATCAAGATGCCCCACCAGAAGTCCTTGTGGGTTCCCTCTTGTTAATATTCTGTTTCTATTTCCTGTGCTACAAAAAATCATTCATCCAGTCATTTTTTTCCTGCCTGCCCATTAGAGATGTAAAATCTTTGGAAATTTTGAAGCTGCTGAAAAAAATGTTCCCCCCCCTGCTCCCCCCCAAGGAGATTTTGGGGGAAAGTGAAATATATCCACACTTAAACAAATTTTATTATTTAACAACATAAAATGCATTGTTTATAACAGAATATAAAACTGCAGTATTTGACATATTTATGGAATTTAGAAGTTATAAATGCCTTAATTTTCTCCAAGCAAAATTGCAAATATACCCAGTGCATGTGAGAAAGATGCAAGCTGGGTGCTCTACCTTAGTGCATGTACCTTTGCTTTTGCTAGCTGAAAAGTAGAAAAACTCCCAACTATTGGGAACATGTGACTCCAGTACTACAGTAATTATACTGGCTACCAATCTGCTCTCGAGTTCAGTTCAATGTGTTGGTTTTGTCCTTTAAAGCCCTATATGGCTTGGAATTAATGAATTATCATATGGTATTGTGTGTAGAATAGCCAGGAGATTCTAAGATCGTCTGGCAGCCACAAGTTCTATCTCTTCTTTTAGCATTATGCACCACTAGGTGGCAAGCGAGACTTGTTTTTAAGGCAAGAGATATTTCAGAGTTGGTTCACTATTGACTGCCTCTGCGTCACAGCCGTGGCATTCCTTGGAGGTCACCCTTCCAAACACTAGCCAAGGCTGAGCCTGCTTAGCTTCCAGGATCTGACAGGATTGTGCTAGCCTGGGCTATGCAGGTCACAGTACATGTCTTGGATAGCTGTGTTAGTCTGTCTGTAACAGTAGAAAAGAGCAAGAGTCCAGTAGCACTGTAAAGACTAACAAAATTGGTGGCAGGGTATGAACATTTGTGAGTTTGAAAAAGTGAGCACTTTCCCACTGTTTAGAGATGCCTGAATGGATTGGGATGGGGTTGCACTTCCCTAAAGGAGCAGGTTCATAGTTTGTGGATACTCCTGGACCTGCATCTCTTGTTGGATAAACAGATGGCAGTGGTGAACCAGGTGTGGTTCTTCCTGGGGTGGTGGGAGATGTTGCCACTGTGATGCATGGCCTGGTATCTAGATTAGATTACTGCAGTGTGCTCTATGTGGGGCTGCCCTTGAAGACTGTCTGGAAGCTACAGTTAATACAGAATGCTTTGGCTGGAGTGTTGACTGGAGTGGGTCACAGGGACCATATAACTCCAATCTCATTCCAGCTATGCTGGCTCTCAGTTTGCTTCTGGGCTCAATTCAGGGTGCTGGTATTAACCTTTAAATTGGCTTGCAAGACTTGGGACCAGCATACCTTAAGAACCACCTGTCCACTCCAGTCATCTTCATAGCCCTGCTTCAGGTGCCCCTGATATCTGAGGCTAGATGTATAGCATCCCAAGAAAGGGCCTTCTTGACTACGGCACCAAAACTTTGGACCTCCCTTCTTAGGAAGGGAGCCTCTTCCTTTTGTTGTATTTTGCCTGCGGGTGAAGACTTTTTTGCTGCTGTTTCTTTTTTGGCGTATCCCTAATAACTGTTCATAACTGTTATTGGCCCTCTTCCCTGCTTGTAGTGTTGTGTGTTTATATGTTTTTATTGAATTATTTTGTATGTTGTTACTGTTGTTGTTCAGTCACACAGTCGAGTCCGACTCTTCGCGACCCCATGGACCACTTCACGCCAGGCCCTCCTGTCTACTGTTGTGCTCCGGAGCTTGCTTAATTTCATGTTCGTTGCCTCAGTAACACTGTCTAACCACCTCATCCTTTGCCGTCCCCTTCTTCTTTGACCTTCAGTCTTTCCCAGCATCAGGGTCTTCTCCAGTGAGTGCTCCCTTCTCATTTGGTGGCCAAAGTATTTGAGCTTCAGCTTCAGTATCTGGCCTTCTAGGGAACAGTCAGGGTTGATTTCTTTTAGGATTGACTGATTTGATATCCTTGCAATCCAGGGGACTCTCAAGAGTCTTCTCCAGCACCATAATTCAAAAGAATCTATTCTTCAGCGCTCGGCCTTCCTTATGGTCCAACTCTCACAGTCATACAGTACCACTGGGAATACCATTGCTCTGACCATACGGACTTTTGTTGGCAGGGTGATCTCTCTACTTTTTATTATGCTGTTTAGGTTCACCATCGCTTTCCTCCCAAGGAGCAGGTGTCTTTTAATTTCATGGCTGCTGTCACAGTCTGCGGTGATCTGGGATCCCAGGAACGTGAAGTCTGTCACTACTTCCATGACTTCCCCTTCTATTTGCCAAGGAGTGATGGGGCCGGATGCCATGATCTTAGTTTTTTTGATGTTGAGCTTCAAGCCCACTTTTGCGCTCTCCTCTTTGACCCTGAGCAAGAGGCTCTTTAGGTCCTCTTCACTTTCTGCCATTAGAGTGGTATCATCTGCATATCTGAGGTTGTTGATCTTTTCCCCAGCAATCTTAATTCCCGCTTGTGATTCATCTAGGCCCGCATTTCGCATGATATACTCTGCATATATATTAAATAAGCAAGGTGACAATATACATCCTTGTCGTACTCCTTTTCCTATGCTAAACCAATCAGTTGTTCCATATCCGGTTCTAACTGTTGCTTCTTGACCCTTATACAGGTTTCTCAAGAGACATGTGAGGTGGTCTGGTACTCCCATCTCTTTAAGGACCTGCGATAGTTTGTTGTGATCCACACAGTCAAAGGCTTTAGCATAGTCAATGAAGCAGAAGTAGATGTTTTTCTGGTACTCTCTTGCTTTCTCCATAATCCAGCGAATGTTGGCAATTTGATCTCTAGTTCCTCTACCTCTTCGAAACCCAGCTTGTACTTCTGGCAGTTCTCTATCCACGTACTGCTGAAGCCTAGCTTATAGGATCTTG
>NW_015169227.1:0-70756 GCF_001447785.1 Gekko japonicus | reverse complement strand
CCATCACCTCCACTAGCTTTGTTGTTAGTAATGCTTTCTAAGGCCCATTTAACTTCGCATTCCAGGTTGTCTGGCTCAGGGTCAGTTATTACACCGTCATGGTTGTCAAGGACATTGAGGTCCTTCTTGTATAGTTCTTCTGTGTATTCTTGCCATCTTTTCCTAATCTCTTCTGCTTCTGTTAGGTCCCTACCATTTTTGTCCTTTATCATGGCCAGCTTTGCATTGAATGATCCCTTGATTTCTTCAGTTTTCTTGAAGAGATCTCTAGTCCTTCCCATTCTATTGTTTTCCTCTATTACTTTGCATTGTTCATTCAGGAAAGCCTCTTTATCTCTCCTTGCTGTTCTCTGGAAATCTGCATTCAGTTGGGTAAATCTTTCCTTTTCACCTTTGCCTTTTGCTATCCTCCTTTCCTCTACTATTTGTAAAGCCTCATCAGACAGCCACTTTGCTTTCTTGCATTTCTTTTTCTTTGGGATGGTGGTGATTGCTGCCTCCTGTACAGTGTCATGAACCTCTGTCCATAGTTCTTCAGGCACTCTATCTATCAAATCTAGTCCCTTAAACCTATTGTTCACCTCCACTGTATATTCATCAGGGATGTGATCTAGGTCAAATCTGAATGGCTTAGTGCAGTGATGGCAAACCTTTTAGAGACCGAGTGCCCAAACTGCGACCCAAAACCCACTTATTTATCGCAAAGTGCCAACACGGCAATTTAATCTGAATACTGAGGTTTTACTTTAGAAAAAAAAAACTCATACAAGATGATCCAAACAAAGTAAGGAAAGCAATCCCAAATGCTTTCGTTTGCTTAAAGTTATTTGGCAGAGAATTTGACACTTTAATGATGGTCTTGGCCTAGAGATGTAAAATTTCCGGAAATTTTACACCTTGGGAAAAAACCCGTTTTTTTTCCCCATTTTTTTGGGGGGGAAATGGAAATTTTTCTTTTGTCTTTTCTAGATTGAAAGTCATTCTGTTATTTTAGAAACATAAAATATGACTATGGACATTTTTACTTGGCATGAAATTATCACAACTAGCATATTAAAAATATAGTGTATCCAAATATAGTGTATCCAAACAATTATTACAAACAGAATACCCACCCACATGCAAAAACAAAACTGAAACTTTTTTATTTTCTTCTGACAATCGCACCTCCTAAAGGAAGAAATGCATCTTGTTCTTGCATTGGAGGGTTCAGTTTGTAACCTAGGACTTGCTTGTCCTCAGTGCACAGAAATTAGATCAATCTGATACCATATATATATATATATTAGAAATGATTTGGAAAATATTTGAACACCTTGTCTTAAAATATTTTATTTGTCATGTTAAAATAAAACGTTCCATAATCATTTTTTTCCCCTTTTCTTTTTTCAATTTTTCCAATTTTGGGGGGGAAAACAAAAAAACTTCAGGAAAAAAAACGTTTTTTTCCAAATTTTTCCGGTTTTTTTCCGGGCCTTCACATCTCTATCTGGGCCTGGCTGGGGCAATGGCACGCGTGCCCACAGAGAGGGCTCTGAGTGCCGCCTCTGGCACCCGTGCCATAGGTTCGCCACCACTGGCTTAGTGGTTTTCCCAACTTTCTTCAGTTTAAGTCTGAATTTTACAATGAGTAGCTCATGATCTGAGCCACAGTCAACTCCAGGTTTTGTTTTGACTGACTGGATAGAGCTTCTCCATCTTTGACTGCAAAATACATAATCAATCTGATTTCGGTGTTGCCCATCTGGTGATGTCCATGTGTTGAGTCACCTGTTAGGTTGTTGGAAGAGGGCGTTAGCTATGAGCAGCGTGTTCTCTTGACAAAACTCTGTTAGCCTTTGCCCTGCTTCATTTTGTTCTCCAAGGCCAAACTTGTCTGTTATTCTGGTTACCTTTTGACTTCCTACTTTAGCATTCCAGTCCCCTATGATGAGTAGGACATCTTTTTTTGGTGTTAGTTCTAGGAGTTGTACATCTTCATAGAACCGGTCCACTTCAGCCTCTTCTACATCAGTGTTTGGGGCATAGACTTGAATTACTGTGATGATGAATGGTTTGCCTTGGATTCGGACTGAGATCATTCTGTCATTTTTGAGATTGTATCTCATCACTGCCTTTCGCACTCTCTTGTTGACTATAAAGGCCACACCATTTTTTCTACGGGATTCTTGGCCACATAATGGTCTTCTGAGTTAAATTCGCCCATTCCTGTCCACGTTAGTTCACGGATTCCCAAGATGTCGATGTTCAGTCTTGCCATCTCATTTTTGACCACATCAAGCTTACCTTTATTTATAGATCTTACATAGAGTCAGTTTGGTGTAGTGGTTAAGTGCACGGACTCTAATCTGGGAGAACCGGGTTTGATTCCCCACTCCTCCACTTGCACCTGGCTGGATGGCCTTGGGCAAGCCGTAGCTCTGATAAGAGCTGTTCTTGAAAAAGAGCCGTTTCTGTCAGAGCTCTCTCAGCCCCACCTACCTCACAGGGTGTCTGTTGTGGGGGGGGGAAGGGAAAGGAGTTTGTAAGCCTTTGGGTAGTGAAGGGTGGGGTATAAATCCAATCTCTTCTTCTTCTTCTTCCTATGCAGTATTGTTCTTGGCGCATCGGACTTTCCTTTTACCATAAGACACATCCACATATTGGACACCGTCCGACCTGAGGGGCTCATCTTCCGGTGTCATATCTTTTAGCCTTTTGTTACTGTCCATGGGGTCAGATGCATGGAGAGTATGAAGAAACTGGCCAGAGATACATAGGTGGTAAGGGGAGGGGGGAGAGGGTGCAAAATCTGCAATTTTCTAGACACACTGTAGCCTGCCACACATTATTGCTCTAACAAAGCTCGCTTATGTCTTGGTGTTAAATATACAATACGATAATTCATTCATGTCTTGGAGTTAACTATGTGTATCAAATTCTCCCTGGAAAAATCAGTCATGCCCTCACATACCATATATCGTGGTAGTAGGAAGTGCCATCAAGTCCCAGCCGAGTTATCACAACCCCATAGAGATGTTCAGAGGTAGTTTGCCATTTTGCCTGCCTCTGCATCGCAACCCTGGACTTCTCTGGTGCTCTCTCATCCAAATGCTAACCAGGGCCAATCCTGTTTAGCTTCCAAGATCTGCTGAAACTGGGTTAGCCTTGGCTATTATTAACATGCAAAGTTTCTAAAAATAAGGGAAAGGAAGTTCCAATATTGCTGCTTCAGTTTACAAGCATATTCTAAATTTAACACACTGATAACAGCCCAAATGAAGACTAAAATGCACACTTCCAAACCACCGTAAGTCTAACCTATAGTTTTAGCATATCCAAGTTAACATTTGTTGTCAGTAAAATATAATTACCCAAACTATCCATGTGATTATATAAGTGGAGACCCGCAAGAAACTTGCGGGATGGTTATCTCATTCGTCACACTTTTGCTTCCTCTCCTCACCCCCTACCTCTCTCACACTATTTCTCCCCTCTGCCCCCCTTTTCTTACTCTCTCTTTCTCCTCCATGCATGTGACTTCCCCTCTCTTTCTGACCTGTCCTCTTTCTCTTTGTTTTTCTGCCTCCCCACTTCATCACTCTTTCTCTGTCTTTCTGCCCCCACCCCATCATTCTTTCTGTCTGCCCCCATCACTCTCCCAGCTTCCTGCCTGCTTCCTCCTCCACTCCACAGAGCAGCAGCAGATTTTGCACCCTCTCCCCCCTCCCCTTACCACCTATGTATCTCTGGCCAGTTTCTTCATACTCTCCATGCATCTGATGAAGAGAGCTGTGTTTCTCGAAAGCTTATGCTACAATAAAGCTTTGTTAGTCTTAAAGGTGCTACTGGGCTTTTTACTATTTTGCAGCAACAGATTAACACCGCTAACTTCTCTGGATCTAATCTGAATTCAGTTACCTCTAGTTTTCAGATCTTTTTTTTTTTTTTAATTTATTTTTTCAATTTTTAACAATTCTAACACTTCAAACAGTGAACAATTAATTCTGTTATCTTTCTGCTGTTTTCAGATCTGAACTGATTAGACTAGTCTGGTGCTGCTGCAATATCTCTTGCTGCACTCCATTCCTTCTTAGAAATTCCTGTTTCCTTGAGTTGGCAAAGGGTAGGAGAGCAGCAGCAAGGCGAGAAAGTGAGTGAGCCCAACAAGCATGGAATTCAGTCAAGTGTTGCATTTAGGACTGGGGCGGGGGTTGGGGATAAATGGAAAGTTGAACTTTCAGCACCTAACCTAGCTCATATGATTGTTGTGAGGATAAAAGGAAGAACGCCATTCACCAGCCTGTGTGCTTTGCAGGAAGGGTGGGATAAAAGTGTGATAGATGTTTTTGTCATACTGCATCACCCATGTTTGGCATTTCTGTGCAGTGTCCCACTTTTCCCTGCATCACATTGATAGCTCACCAGTAACACCTTGACAGAACTATTCCTGGTGTTGGCCCTTGTTTGTAGTCATTGGCAATGTGGAAGAAGGTGGATGGGGGGAGCAGGCTTTCACTTAGATGTAAATTTTGTCATGTGTTTCAGGAAGCTGCCTTATACCGAATCAGACCCTTGGTCCATCAAGGTTAGGATTGTCTACTTAGACTGGCAGCGGCTCTCCAGGGTCTCACACAGAGGTCTTTCACGTCACCTACTGCCTGGTCCTTTTAACTGGAGATGCCAGGGATTGAACCTGGGACCTTCCACGAACCAAGCAGATGCTCTATCACTGAGTCTTTGGGTAAAGAGACAAGCCTTTTCCTGTAAACTCTTTCAAGGAGAAAGGCGCTGCAGTGCCACTGGGAGCAGCAGGCAAAGTGATGAAGGCCAGGCCTCATGTAGCCTGCCTCCTTAACTGAATGGAGCCTAAGGCTTCTATTCTCCCCAAAGAAAAATGAAATATTCATGGGGGCCACATAAGCAGGAGAGAACATTGGTTGAAGAACTAAAATGTCTTCTGATCTAAAAGCATCCCTGTTGAGAAGCAATTTATTCAGGATTCTGTCCATTCATATGTAAAGCAAATATCCCCCTCTTCATACTGTTTCCTATTTCCCTCATCCTGGCAGCCCCATATTCTCACCATTCACTGCTTTCTTTTCTCCTTCCCAGCCACCAGCATACCTGTTATGTGCCCTCCTTCAGTTATATTTATTATTTATTTGCTTCCTTTATACCTCCCCTTTCTCCACAATGGGGATCCAAAACAGGTTACATCATTTCCCACCATTTTGTCTTCATGTGGACATGTGATGAGCCCAAAGTCACCTAGTGAGCTTTCATGCCAGAACCCAGATTCTGTTCTGAAACGGTAACAACGGAACACTAGTCTGTTTTGTAGGGAGCTACTGTTTTGTAGGGAGCTGTGGTGGCTCAAGTGGTTAAGACGCTGAACTGCAGGCTGTGGAAGGTCAGTAGTTCAGCAGTTTGAGACCTGGGTGCCGCATGATGGAGTGAGCTCTAGTTCCAGCTCCTGCCAACCTAGCAGTTCGAAAGCAAGAAACTGCAAGTAGATAAATAGGTACCACTTTGGTGGGAAGGTAACAGCATTCCGTGCGCCTTGGTGTTTATTTATGCTGGCCACATGACCACGGAAACGTCTTCGGACAGTGCTGGCTCTTCGGCTTTGAAACGGAGATGAGCACCGCAACCCTAGAGCCGGATTCGACTGGCTTTCGAGCAAGAGAACCTTTACCTTTACCTTTACTGTTGCCAAGCCTGGGTGAATCATCAAAGTCTCATGACAACAAGTTGCCTGGCGGCTCTGTTCCTGATGAGTCTTTCCTCAAAGTGCAAAACAGCTCTGGAAAGGGCTGTGTCCCTCCCCCCTGCCTTTTACTTATATAAACTAAGGCTGAAGGTTCTTTTGATGTTGCTTACCAACCTCTACAATGGTATCCATTTCTTAAAGCTACGTGTACTATTTTTATCATTTTAACCCCTCCCCCATCCTTTTTATTTCAGATTTTTTCCTGAAAATTGTTTCCCCCCCTGGTTTGTATGTAGAAAGATCTGTCATGTCTGTTTATGGATCCAGTCTCTGGATTTAAGTATACCCAGGTCTGGCTACACTGAGAATTAGATATATTGATTAATGGCTGGGAAAAATTGGACTTTCCACAATTGCACCTGGATTATCCTTGAATCAGAGATATGGTCCCTGATAATTCCATCCCAATTAGATGTGTGTGTTTTGGTGGCGGGGGTGTGTGTGTGGCGCAGTTTCAGTTCTAAAAGTTGGAGCCTTCCATTGTCTCCAGAAACCGTACTCTCTTTTGTTTGGCTGAAAGTAGGAAAGGATGTTCCTTTGTGGAAAAGAGTACAGGCTTAGAATGTCATCCTGACTGGGTAAATTGGGAGACTGGAAAAGGAATAAATATGTTTCCCTTTGAACCATGGAGTGATTGTCCCTAACAGCTGGTTAACTCATCTGAACATATACTGTTGCAATGTTAGAGAATCAAAGCAAGCTACTAATGAACAAAACTATTTGAAATCAATCTCAAATAAACTTCCTATGTCTGTCTGTATACTAACAAAAGGCTTTTTTCACAACTCCCTTGCCTACATTCATATAGGTAAACTGTGCGGTAGTACCTTCTGTTTTTTACTTAGTCTACATATTTGAAGATATATAGTAACACTGGTGTAGTATATGCACCTTACCTTTTCACCTGTTTTTAATAGAAATGTAGTGGTTTATATTATGGCTTCTGCATGAAGGCTGCTTTAGATTATACTGTCAAGCAGTTCTCCCCACATGGTGACCATGCTTGTGTGTGCACATACCATTATAGACTGAATGCCACTCACCATCTGTGTGTGGGAGAGGTAGGGGAATAGAACCACACACTTCCAGTGGTGTACAGAAAACTGCACTCTCCAAGTGGTAAACCACTATATATGAACCATGGGGTGGCAATTGCTATGTGAAATTATTTGCGGTGATCTTCTTTGGCTGTTGTGATGCACAGGAAGTATTCTTTACACTGGAATGTAAGGCTTATCTCGTATGTTTGCTGGAGCTTACTTATTTAAAACATTTTTATGCTGCCTTTCCACCTGGCTCAGGGTTCCCCGATGAACATAAAGACATTAAAACAATTAAACAATTAAAAATAACATTTAAAATTATAACATAATTTAGTAAAAATACATAAATAAACAATGGCAGCATATGTCAGTCCTATGCCAGAAGTTAAGCTGCAGGTTTCTAGAGGACTTGCAATCAAGATTGTAGTAAAACTCCCTATAGCCTTCTCCAAGGAAGGCTGAATTCAGTCTCGTATGGTCTACTTTTTTACTAGAATCACTGTGGTTCAGCAATATGTGTTCTTAAACTTACATAGCATTCTTGACTCATTAATTCAAAACTAATCTGTGTTAAGTAATCCTAAATAATAACTGAGGATCTCTGGAGTGCCTTGCTGGATCAGATGAAGCTCCACTTATTCCAGCATTCTTTGCAAGAATCCTAGCAGTAGGCAGCCAATTAGAAACTAGCCAGTGGTACATGTGTGCAATCTATCCTCTTACCTGTCCCTGGTCTGCTCCAACTGTGTTTAACCTGTGTGAAGCTCACACACGGCATTCAGAGTGAATTCAGTGAGAACATGCTTGGCTGCCTTATGGAAAGGGAGTAGGCCGTCAGTACTGTCCACTCTGATTGGAACTGGATCTCCAGCACCTCAGACAGAGATTATCCTTATTGAGTCAGTTTAGATTTCAAATGCCTGTACACAAGTAGACGTGTATGTTTCTCATATAGGCATCACTATTTCTTTGAGTGGCATCTCCAAAAGTATGAAGGACTCTGAAATTCTTAACTTTTTAACTGTTCGTTTGAAATTCAGTTTCAGTGCAATGTACTTCCAGGCATCTGTGTTTAGGATTGCAGCCTTAATTTTCTCATCAATAGAATGGCTTCATTTTCTCATCAGTAAACACTTATTTATCCTTCTTGGGGCTGTTTTAAGGGTGAACACAACAAATGTTTTGCTGTGCTTTATAAATGGAAAGTTCTGTGCCAATTTTAAATGAAGTCAGAGCTGTCGTGCCTTATCAGCATCCAATTCCTGTGGCCCAATCCCATGTCTTACTGCCCTGTTGTAGAATTAGAATGTTAATTTTCATATTCAAAAATACCACAAGATGAAAACAAAACCATAGTTATGCCTGAATAACAATAGTGGCTTTGCTCATATCGCCTAACGTCTGAAGAAAGCATGATAGTTTAGGTATAGGTTTTGATTATTTATTTACCTCGTGACTAGAGGTTTCAAAGCTGGGAATAATCTTTCTACTAAATTAGTAATATTTGGAACAGAGAATTTAAGATGTAATATATTTTTGTTTTCATATCAAGTATCATATCACATGATCTCCGCCTTTATTAAAAATGTTGTTTTTGTTGGCTTTCTAATACATTGTTACGATTAATCATAAGACATGCAAATGTAGCGTAGCCATTAGCCATAGGGCAAGGAATCATCTTTTCAAATTTGCAAGCCTGATTTAATGACTTCCAACTTAAATCATGTTCCCCTGCTGGAAGATAGCATAGTCAAGCACAGTAATACACTTTGCCTGATTAGCTGCACCTGCTGACCATCCCTAGAGCAAAGCAAACGCTTCTATTGCCACTGGTGTAAATCTCAAATGATGGCTGTTGTCTTCTTTATTCATTCTCTTGCATTTCCTCAGCCTCTCATGCTGAAGTAAGCCTTTTCAGATTTTTGTTTACTGTTAAACTTTCTTTACTGTACTTATATAATATAGCTTGCATACTCTAATGATTCTGGCCATGTTAGCAGGCATGCTTAGTTGATCCATAATTGTTTTCTTGTTGTCTAAATGTATGTTCCAGTGGTAGTGGAGAGAAAATGTGTTTTATATTTGAGAAGGCAGTCTCAATATCAACCAACAGTTCTGTTTTGTACAGTTAACTTTGTATACCATTGTATTACAACAGTGACATTATGCAGTTAGCCAAGGTAATAATCTCCCAAAGCATTTCTGTGCCTATTGTTTAGATAGGTTAAAACATGAGAAAGCAACCACATTATGGCCAAAGGCCTTGATCTTCATTGTTCCAAATAGATTTATGCCAAAAGTTAATTGCAGATAAACTATGTTGACATTTTAAGATATGCAGCTTTAGAATATATCCAAAAGTATTTAGAACACAAAACAAGAAGCATTTGTTCTGAAGTTTAAAACAAAAATCTGCACGGTAAAGCGTTTACTTTTGAATACAGAGGTACATTTTAATTTTATTTATTTATTTAACTAATTCAACCTTGCCTTTCTCCCAGTGGGGACCCAAAGCAGCTTACATAATTCTCATCTTCATTTTATCCTCACAGTGACCCTGTGAGGTAGATTAGGCTGACTGGCCCAAAGTGACTCAGCTGGGCTTCCATGGCACGAGTAGGGATTTGAAGCTGGATCTCCCAGATACTAGTCCAGCACTCTTAACCACTGTATCATACTGACTGTCTCTACATCTGGGGATAGCTGTTGTAAAGGTAAAAGGTAAAGGTTCCCTTGCTCGAAAGCCAGTCAAATCCGACTCTAGGGTTGCGGTGCTCATCTCCGTTTCAAAGCCGAAGAGCCAGCACTGTCCGAAGACGATTCCGTGGTCATGTGGCCGGCATGACTAAGCACCAAGGCGCACGGAACGTTGTTACCTTCCCACCGAAGTGGTACCTATTTATCTACTTGCAATTTCTTGCTTTCGAACTGCTAGGTTGGCAGGAGCTGGAACTAGAGACGGGAGCTCACTCCATCATGCGGCACTCGGGTCTTGAACTGCTGAACTACCGACCTTCCACAGCCTGCAGTTCAGCGTCTTAACCACTTGAGCCACTGCAGCTCTGTTGATAAATCAATAAATGTTTAATTTTTTCCCATTGATACATTTATCACATCCCTACTAGTCCATGAGGAATTTAGGATGCAATAGAAATTGCATTTTTTAAAAAATGATATAATCAATGTTATGTTCTTTTTAAAGTTAGGAATAAAACCATGATCAAAAGCATCCTTTGCTCAGATAGAACAACTCACTGCATTCCCCACCCCACAGCCATTGGAAAGGCAGGGTTTTTATTATTATTATTATTATTATTATTATTATTATTATTATTATTATTATTATTATTATTTTTATTTTCCTAACTTTGTTCTTGACTTAGTAAAAAAACCTTGTTTATGTCCTGTTTGCTGTGCATGGTGATCCAGTTTACCTGTTGCTCTGAAATAGCCCTGAGTCACTGTGCAGGAAACAACTTGTTTGCTCCAAAATGGCTTGAACTGCTTTGTAACAGGTGTCTTTCACACAAAAGGCAAACTTCACAATTTTTTCTGGTTTGTCTCATAAGGAACAAATTGAATGGGAATAATCAACTGTGACTACAAGGACTATGTAACATTTGGCAAGTTATCTGCATTTTTGTAGCCTGTTTAATATCTGTAAATCAAGCATAGCTGCAGATTATAACACAGTGGGTGCGTTCAGACGGGGGCTTTCTGCCAGCATAAACTGCACCGGTTCCTTTCTGCCGGCATAAACGCAATCATACTCACCCTCCATTTTGCGGATCCCTCCGTTGGATGCCCGCTCACACGCTGCGGGCATTGGCGGGGTTTTTTTTTAAAAGCAGTTTGAGCATGCGCATAGGCAGACATTCAGAGAATGGCGATTTTTGCGCATGCTCAAACCCCCCCCCCATTCCATTTAAACTTTAAAGGAAAGAACTTTCCTTTAAAGTTTAAATGGAATGGGGGGGGGGTTTGAGCATGCGCATAGGCAGACATTCAGAGAATGGCGATTTTTGCGCATGCTCAAACTGCTTTTAAAAAAAAACCCCGCCAATGCCCGCAGCGTGTGAGCGGGCATCCAACGGAGGGATCCGCAAAATGGAGGGTGAGTATGATTGCGTTTATGCCGGCAGAAAGGAACCGGTGCAGTTTATGCTGGCAGAAAGCCCCCGACTGAACGCACCCAGTGAGCTGGTAATCAGTGATATATATGCTGATACTCCAGAACGTTTAGTACCTCAAGAATGCCAGTAATCTGAAAATGAAACAAAAAACATGGCCAGTTGCTGGAAAAATAAGGACCAAGACCATTTCTCCCCTTACTTAACTGTTTTTGTTTTTTTTAAATAGTAGACTGTCCCACTGGATCCAGCAAATGCAGTCATTATCTGTGCCTGTCTATGACGGTATTAATAAAGACTTTGACTCTACAATTGCTATATAAACTCTTGTAGATTCCATATCCTGACCCAGATGGCTGTGCCTCCCCAGGTCTTACCTACGTACAAGAATTTTTGCTTTCAAGAGTTGGCAACACAATAGTTGGCAGAAAAGTTGGCAACAAATAGCTGAAGTGGAAACATTTTTGGCTCAATGTGACATTTTCTTGTAGACTTTTCATTTAGTTAGCAGACTTTTCATTTAGTTGAATGAGGGGACAACACAGAGACTTCCCTAGTTGAAAGCAAGAAGGAAGACCACCCCACACATGACAGGTCCATGTGAGCTTCACACTACATATGATGTCCTAACAGTACTGCCTTTTATTTCAAAGTACTTTGTGGGATTCTAGTGTCATTGCTGCATATTTTGACTATAGCTGTTTGCCACGATCTCTATAACTTGATAAACTGATAATTTAAACCAATTATTGGCCCAGTTCAAAACAATATCTTGATATTTAGCTATGGTGGTCTGTCTTCTTGAGTTTGCTAAGAACGGTCAACTGTTGTTTACTTGTATGTGGTTGGGCTATGTGGCCCTTCCTTTTCTCCTCTGTGTCAATTATCATTTTTTGTGAGTCATAACTGCCATGACAGAACAGCTTCTAGCCTGACCCATGACTAGGAGATGTTAGCACTGCAGTTTTCCCCGCACCCAATATCTATCCAGCTCTCTCCCTAGTATAAAATCACTCTTTGCTGCCACCAAGTATAAGCCTACTCGAGTTTGACTGCCTCCACTGAAGTCTCACTACCACCTGGTTTCCATCAAGGGAACTCTGTGTGACTGAAATAATCAGAGAAATGTGTCATAGGCAAATATCTAAATAAATACATGTTGTTGAGTCACAACTGACTCATGGTGACTCCATCCACAAGGTGTTCCAGGCGACAGATAAAACCTGACCTTTACTAAAAGTGGGGAAGAAAGAGGTGTTGCATAATGAACTTTGAAGGGAAATTCCTTTTCAAATAAAGATAAGTGCAATAAAATAACAGTAGGTAAACTCCCTTCCTAACAGTAGGTAAACTCTGCTAGGTAGACTAGGGAGGGCCAAACAACCTCAGACTGGAATTAAATCTGTTCATGTCTGATAAGTCCAGACTGAAGAAGCTGTCTGCAAACCAGGTCTTTATAGAGATGAACTACTCTGGTTTGCCCCAGTTTTCATGTGCTGAGGCACAGAAGAGGTGTGCTTGAAGCTGGAATACAGATTTTAGCCAAAATTGAGCTGCTGAGCTGTACACGTTCCCACTTCCCCTGTGAGGGCAGCTATAAAGTGTTAGGGACTGGTGGAAGATCCACTTTGTCCCATCTGAGTGTGTTAAGCAAATATAAAAAATCTATATGCCTCCTGTGAAGACGAAACAAGGCAAATGTCTCCACTGTCTAGTGTCTTATTAAATAGTTGCCCCTTTGACTTCATGTTGAACTCTAATACTTTGAGGAATGCTGCTTTTACATATGTCTTTTGCTGAGGAACTTAAAAAAATATATGTTTGGAGAACTAAGATTACAGAGGTTTTCCTCTTGGCCCAGGAGGTGTTTTCCCTTTGTATGTTCCATGGCTTTTGTTTGACTTGCTGTTAACGTGAGGCTAACTTTATTCAAGGCTGAGATTTGGCTTCATTAAGAGTCTTACTGGCTTAACTGATTCTTTTTTGTTTAAAAAGAGCTGAGCAGTGGCAGACCCAGAGGCTACTTGTAGAGAACTCACTGAAAGCTGAATAAAAACAGACTTCAACTGATCGGTAGTACAAAAAGAAGAGTTGTCCAGTCTTTTGGAGTGACTGCTGGTACTTCTGTGTCTTTCATTTGTGAAACAGCAGGACAAGTAACATGTTTAAAAAACCCCAACATATAAAATATGTTTACATTTTTTAAAACTCACATCACCATATTTCAGCCCAAAGATTAAACCCAACACTGTTCCAGAAAGTGCTGAGGGTTGAAGAGACCTCTGGGTATAGGACTTTCTGTAGTTGTGGAGCAGCTGCGGGCAATGGTACTCTTGGTGTTTTTGCCATTTTTATACTGTGGAATTTCCCAACATCCTGAGTGTTCAGGCAAGGCCAGACAGTGTCGTTGCCATCACACTTTTACTGGCCTGTGTTGCAACCCAGAACTAACAGAGATGTGTCAACTGTGGCCAGAGAACAGCCTTTATAGCTTCTAATAGTCTTAATCCTGGAACAGGGCTCATAGTAACAGATGTCTGTGGGACTGCAATGGCAATGTCCAGGCTCAAGGTAAAGTAACTGGAGCCAGAGGGTGGGGGGTAAAGGTAAAGCCATAGTCCATGTGTATAGAGTCTATAGGGTAAGACATTTATATGTGGGGATGACTAGGGGCCTGTTTCCTTATTACTTGACTTTAGATTGGCTGACTGCATAATTTTGTTGTCATGTGTGTGTGGGGGGGGGAGTCGCAATATCGCCAGTTAAAGGATCTCCAGTAGCTGGGGCTGGGAAAGGCCCCTTTCTGTCTGAGATGTGGGGGGTTCCATTGCCAGTCAGAATGACACTGAGCTAGAGGGACAAATGCTCTGATTTTAGTGTAAGGCAGATTTGTATGTTGATTTGTATTTTTTCCGAGGCAGGCCATTGTAGATAATGATATGAACAGCACGTTTCAGAGCATTTTCTCTGGCCTCAGTTTCTTTGGAAACTTTGGTATACGGTCTACCCAGTAATACAAAAATAGAATGTACACTGAAAAAATCAAGAGCTATATACTGAGCACCTGCATCTGGATGCCCCGGCTAGGCTGATCTTGTCAGATCTCTCAGAAACTAAGCCAGATTGGCCCGGGTTAGCACTTGGATGGGAGGCCACTAACGAAGTCCAGGATTGCTACGCAGAGGCAGGCAAGGGCAAGCCATTTCTGTTCATCTTCAGGGCCACCATAAGGCATTTGTGACTTGACAGCACTTTCCGGCACCACAGACTGAGCAGTGCTGCTGCTCCTCCCATTTCTCATCAGTGGATCTTTGCTGTGAGTTTGTGTCCATGGATTCTGTGATCTTACATAGGCTCTTCTCCTTGTGAGTGGCTTTTTCTATTCCTAAATACTGGTAGACTGAATAAACAGAGTTATTGCTGCTTTTACTGCCTGTTTGTTTCAGAAGTTCCTCGTAACTTTGCCTAACTTTCTTTGTACCTTCTCTATTTTAAAAAATATTTCTACCATGCCTTTCCAATAGAATAGTCAACACAGTATTGTAATACTTTATTGGCAAGGAGAACTGAGCTGAGATTCTCCCCTCTTTTTACATTAATGTAGTAGGAATTCTCTGATGCAGATTTCAGACCATGTAACTGGAGTGTTTCAAGCAACACCTGTCTTGTGGGAATGCTAGCCCCCAATTGCAGTTTGAGAATTAGCAGGCAGCAGACTTTATTCCTAGTGTGGAGATAAGCATTATCACCTGCTACTGGCTTCAAACCAAGTTGCTGAGGAATATAGCTACAGTCAATCCTAAAAGAAATCATCCCTGACTGTTCCCTGGAAGGCCAGATAATGAAACTGAAGCTCAAATACTTTGGCCACCAAATGAGAAGGGAGCACTCACTGGAGAAGACCCTGATGCTGGGAAAGATTGAAGGTCAAAGAAGATGGGGACGGCAAAGGATGATATGGTTAGACAGTGTCATAGATGCAACGAACATGAAATTGAGCAAACTTCAGAGGACAGCGGAAGACAGGAAGGCCTGGCGTGATCTGGTCCATGGGGTCGCGAAGAGTCGGACTCGACTGTGTGACTGAACAACAACAACAAAAATAGCTACAGGAGCCAGTTTTAAAAGTTGATACAAGTTCCAAGTGGCTGTACTGGTCTTCAAACCAATCCATGTAAATACCATTTATTAAGACCGACCCAAATGACACAGAATGGCGTGCTAGCTGACTTCAGGCTGGATGATAAAATAAACAAAAAGGATGGGAAGAGAGAGAGAGAGAAAGAGAGAGAGAGAGAGAAATGTTTCAGGCCACCTGCAAAACCATCCTTTTAACATACAGCTGATGAAGGTTTCTTGAGAACTCAAAGCCATGCATACTACTTCGTTTCATTTTGATTAGTCTCAATAAACAATATTTTTATTTATTTATTTATTTAATTCAATTTGTATCCTGCCCTTCCTGCCGGAGCAGGCTCAGGGCGGCTCACATTAAAAGATTAAAATACAATAAAATTTTTTACATGGGTTTTATTTGTAGTTTTATAAATTGGCAGCCTTCTGACTGCAGCAGCATAGCGGAAATGGCTTCTGAAGAGGCTTTAAAATATTTGTGCTGGAGCTGTGCTGGAACGTTTGATAATGGTGTATATAGCTACTTCACAGGAATTAGCCTTTTTTCAAAAATACTGATTCATAGTTAGTTGGTTATATAGGAGGACAATTTTTAATTTGATCTTTCAGCACTGCTGTCACCTTTTGCTACATTTTAGGTTTCAGTTGTATACTGATTTTATTATGCGCACGTATGTTTCCATTCATGTATTTTATGCCTTAATGATCTCTTATTGTATTCCTCAGTCTGTACTGGTTTTCACAGCTGCTCACAATTTATTGCCCCTTGGGAACTTCATTAATGTGTTGTTTATTTCCCCTTCCCAAGTAATTAATGAATGAATTTAAAAAGGCTGAACTTAACAGGCGCTGTGGCTATTATCCAAGTGCTTGTTCAAGCACATATTTGTGTGTGCATGTACACATGTGTAAAACGTCATCTTTTGAACATTTTCCCAATAAGCAAAATGGCAAATAATGCACATTTATTAAATAGCAGTGTTAAAACCACAAAGAGTATTCATTTTACATACTGTTTCTAGGATGAAGCTTGTTCAGTCATCACATGTTGCATCCTTTCTTTTACAGAACCAGATGAAGTTGAACATTGTGTAGGGAGAATAAAGAAAGGAATAAAATAGTAAACAATGGCAGTAGAGGATCAAAGACGGTCTAGCACTTCTGCAGAGAAGTGACTTCTGAACAGTTTTTGCCTCAGACTTCTTACTCTGGCATGTGTTCCACCCCAGGATCCAGACCCTCTATTCATGCTTCAGTGTGATTCAAATGTTTCCTTTTTCTGCCTTTGCTGCTGCTTAAAGGTCTACATGATGATATTTTCGTCAGCACCCTCTCCTTTACCACTGCCCGCTTTGCCCTGTCCTTGTTCCACTTCTTCTCTCAAACGGTATCTCTTAGGGATTCTGTATTCTGGAGGTGTAGTAGTTAGAATGTTACCTAGGATCTGGGAGACCCAGGTTCGAATGTCCAGTCTGCCACGGAAGCTTTGCTGGGTGACCTTGGGCCAGTCATACACTCTCAGCATAACCTACCTCAGTAGGGTTGTTGTGAGCATTTCTTTAGGCTTGGGCCTGCAAATAAATCACTGATACTCTCAGTTGATCTGCACACCTTCTGCTTCAGACCTCTGACTGGGTTGACTAAGGGGTAACTTTAATGTACCCTTTGTTCCCTGTCTGCACACTGATTAGAGCCATTTCCCAAACTCCACCCCTCCATTAAAGAGATAAAATCAATTGATGTCCAGTAAGTGTATAATCTGGATTAATGAGAGGTTCTGCAGAATAAAACAATTTGTACTTTCACATGCATGTGTCTATTGTAGCTACAAAGAGGCCTGTTTTGTGGGAGGTTTTGCAGGACTGCCAGCTCCTGAAGGTCCGGAGTTGTGTCTGAGTGATAGTTAATGTTAATTAATCACAAGATCAAAATATTTTTAGCCAGGTGAAAAATGACTTTAGGTTTTTGTGTGGGTGTGGGGTAGATCAAGGGGTTTTTAACATCCTATCCCACCTATCACTTTTCTGCTTGAAATCACTCCCTCCGCTTCACTCTTGTTTGACAACCCACATTTGAAGACATGGTTCTGCTGCCATCACATCTGATTCTACCCTGTTTGCAAAATGTTCCTCCTCTTAATAACGTAAGAAGAGCCCTGCTGGATCAGACCAATAGTCTGTCTAGTCTAGCATCCTGTCTCACACAGGGGCCACACTGGACGGCCAACAACAGGGCATAGAGGCTGACTCCTTCCCCGGATGTTGCCTCCTAACTCAGATTCAGAGGATTAGTGCTTCTGAATGTAGCGGTTCCCCTCAGCCACCGTGGCTAGTAGCCATTGATAGACGTATCCTCCATGAATCTAATCCCCCTTTAAAGCTGTTTATTCCTGTAGCCATCACTACATCCTCTGGCAGTAAATTCCACATTGTAATCACTCACTGTGTCCATCCTGAACTTACTGCCCGTCAGTTTCATTAGATGCCCTCGAGTTCTAATATTTTGGTAGAGGGAGAAAAATTATCTTTGTTGACTCTTTCTATCCAATGCATAGTTTTATAAACCTGTATCGTGTCTCCCCTTAGTTGTCTCTTGTCTAAATTGAAAAGCTCTTGCCAACCTAGCAGTTTGAAAGTAAGAAATTGCAAGGAGATAAATAGGTACTGCTTCGGTGGGAAGGTAACAGCATTCCGTGTGCCTTGGCATCTAGTCATGCCAGCCACATGACCATGGAAACATCTTTGGACAGCGCTGGCTCTTTGGCTTGGAAACGGAGATGAGTACCGCACCCTAGAGTCAGATTCAACTGGCTTTCGAGCAAGGGAAACCTTTACCTTTATCTTCACCCAGTTTGTGGAGATCCTCTTGGAGCTTTTTCACAGTCAGCCTTGGTTTTTACCATCCTGAATAATTTGGTGTCACCTGCAAACTTGCCCACTACAGTTCCGGTTTAAGCATTTCACCGCTCGGACGTGTCTCCTCTCACGTAACTGTAAAAACGGTTTTAAAGCAAAAACAAAAAGACTTTGAGCCAAACCAAGAGTTGTTGTTCAGTCGCACAGTCGAGTCCGACTCTTCGCGACCCCATGGATCATCTCCCACCAGGCCCTCCTGTCTTCCGCCGTCCTCTGAAGTTGGCTCAATTTCATGTTCGTTGCATTGATGATACTGTCTAACCATCTCATCCTTTGCCGTCCCCGTCTTCTTTGACCTTCAATCTTTCCCAGCGTCAGGGTCTTCTCCAGTGAGTGCTCCCTTCTCATTTGGTGGCCAAAGTATTTGAGCTTCAGTTTCATTATCTGGCCTTCCAGGGAACAGTCAGGGTTGATTTCTTTTAGGATTGACTGATTTGATCTTTTTGCAGTCCAAGGGACTCTCAAGAGTCTTCTCCAGCACCATAGTTCAAAAGAATCTATTCTTCGGCGCTCGGCCTTCCTTATAGTCCAACTCTCGCAGCCATACATGACTACTGGGAATACCATTGCTTTGACCATGCGGACTTTTGTTGGCAGGGTGATGTCTCTACTTTTTATCATGCTGTTATCATGGGTAGTGAAGGGCGAGGTATAAATCCAATCTCTTCTTCTCTTCTTCTTCTAATACACTTTGGGTCTCCATTGGAGAGAAAGGTGGGGTATGAATAAATAAAATAAACTGGCTCCACAATTATGAAAATGCACAGACATGTGGAACCACCATCCCCAAACAATATACATCCTTGTTGTACTCCTTTTCCTATGCTGAACCAATCAGTTGTTCCATATCCGGTTCTAACTGTCGCTTCTTGGCCCTTATACAGGTTTCTCAAGAGACATGTGAGGTGGTCTGGTACTCCCATCTCTTTAAGGACCTGCCATAGTTTGTTGTGATCCACACAGTCAAAAGCTTTAGCATAGTCAATGAAGCAGAAGTAGATATTTTTCTGGTACTCTCTTGCTTTCTCCATAATCCAGCGAATGTTGGCAATTTGATCTCTCGAGAGATCAAACCAAGAGTATAAGAAGTTAAACAAACGCAAAAGCTTCTAAAATATATGAAGCAGAATTAAAACGCATAACTTTTGCTTTGTTTTGGAAAACTTACTTCTTGTTGATATTATGGCTGGGAGAGGACAGAGAGCACCGGAGAAAAAACTGGTGACCGGAAATAACATACCAACGACTCCCTCCCAGAACCAGGAAGCATCTACAGACTTCTCTTTGTTGTTAGCAAATGCACTGCGCCCTCTAATGAATCAGATGACTATTCTCAACACCAAACTAGATAATGTGCAAAAGCAGTTAAAGCAGATGGATAAGAGAACCACAGCAACCGAGAAAATGTTGAAAAAGATGGAAAAACAGACAGAGTATTAATAAAAGAGTGGATGAAGCAGAGAAGGAGAGTTTCTCAGATAAAACCCAATTAATTCAGCTCCAGCTGGAAAGATCCATGTATGTTCTACGCTTCCATGGAATACCTAAGGATAAGAATGAGGACTCAAAGGAACTTTTGGCGGTTGCCTTGGACCCACTAATGGACTATAAACAAGAAGACTTAATTAAGGATATGGATACAGGACTTATCCGGATTTTATAAAGATAAATAAACTTCCAGGGAAAACTTACTTAAAATTCGGATCACATGTTCTATGTAAAAAAGAAGCAGAAGGAAAATAATCTAAAACCGGATGTGAAGGAAGAAGAGGAGGAGGAGTCCTACTCACAGGACTCAACAAGCCAAACTTCCTCATCATCAGAATAATCTGAATCAGAGAAAGAAGCGGCCGCTCCCAAACTGCAGAATACGAAGAAATCTAAGAAGAGAGGACTCTAAAACTAAAGCATGAGTGCTAAGGGCAGTAATTGTACCAAGCTAATAACTAATCGAACGAATCTCTGTATAACCTGTACTAATAGGTTAAAAAGATCTATTCTCTTAGCTTTTCAGATCGCGATTTGTATTAGTCTTTACCCTATCCCCATATCCAGTAGGAGATTTAGAATAGAATGGTAGTTTTCCTTCCCCTATCCAGTAGACTATATGTATCTAGATCTCCCTGATCCAATTCCCATAATAATAGTGACAGGGCATTAGTATTCCTTTCCTCATCCCATATTTGTAGTGTGTAGTGTGTAGAAAATGCAAAAATAAATAAAAAAATTCCCCTTCGAGCCAGTTTGATGTGAGAGCCAGTTTGGTGTAGTGGTTACGTGCGCGGACTCTAATCTGGGAGAACCGGGTTTGATTCCCCACTCCTCCACTTGCACCTGGCTGGATGACCTTGGGCAAGCCGTAGTTCTCTCAGAGCTGTCCTTGAAAAAGAGCCGTTTCTGTCAAGAGCTCTCTCAGCCCCACCTACCTCACAGAGTGTCTGTTGTGGGGAGGGGAAGGGAAAGGAGTTTGTAAGCCGCTCTGAGACACCTTTGGGTAGTGAAGGGCGGGGTATAAATCCAATCTCTTTTTCTTCTTTGAGGGGCTAAAAAACCAAAACAAACAAACTTGCCCACTACATTACATTACTCACCCCTAGTTCCAGATAATTGATGAATAAATTAAATAGTACTGGCCCCAATACTGACTTTTGTGGGATCCCACTGCTTTCTTCTCTCCATTGTGAGAACTGTCCATAGATTCCTACTCTTTGCTTCCTGTTTTTAGTCCATAAAATAACTTGTCCTCTTATCCCATGACTACTAAGTTTACTCAGGAGTCTTTGGTGAGGTACTCTTGATCTCAAGTAACATGAAAAGAAATAGTTCTAGCATTTTTAGAGGACAGTTTAATTTATAAGAGCTTGTGATTGATGTTCAAGGACAATGATGACTGTGTCTTCTTTTTTTGTCTTTTGTTGTTGTTTTTTGTACATTTTGTGTACAAAATGCACATGGGTTATGGAAGGCTATCCAGGCAAAGCACTTGAGAAGTAATGAATTCCAGGACAATTTGGAAGAAAGTGCAGAGAGGCAGAGTTTACTTTTCATAGACTGAGGTAGATTAAGGGTGGTTTGTTTTTCCTAGCCCTGACCGGTTTCCAGGCATGGACTGTTTTCAGTGGAAAACCCTTGTGAGAGGAGGTAAAACAAATGTATGCAGCTTTGTACAGTGCTGGGCATGGCTGAAGAGTCACAGTTGCCCCCTTTTAAATTGCCTTTTAAGAATACAAGGACTAGGGAGATAAGAGGTGTCAGTTGTGTTGTTTAGAAATCAGTGGGCTGGGCAGCTGCTTCCTAGAACAACCAGAGCTGGCTAATCGCCAGGCTTCTCCCCGGCTGTGCGCTTGAATGGGGAGGACTGGGGAACAGCTGTACCTGGCACTGGCGCGCATTGCACTCTCTTGCAAGCAGGGCCCTTTTGCCTTCCCTCCATGGAACTGTCTCAGGATGTTTTGTTTGAAAGGTAAGTGACACTTTAGTCGCAATGTAGTTTTGCTGGAATTCCTGACAGGGCTGTAGTGCTGCTTTTTTTGCAGTGTGGTTCTGACTGTAAACTCTCAGCTGTGCTAACAACTCTTGGAAGTATCGGAGTTTGATTTATTGCCTGGATCTGAAACAGGAGCACAGCAAAACTCATTTAACCCTTTGTCCTTTATAAGCAGCAGGAAAATCATTTTTTTTCCCTCCTTGGAATTCTTCCCATGCTAAGCTAAGCTTGAAACACACATACACCCTTTCCATACAAAAGGCTGCCTTATCGGTTGTAAATTGCTGAACATGCTAAGCATTTGAAATGCATTGTTTGTGTTTTGGGAACTTTGAGATAGTTGTGGGGAAGTATGAGGTCTGGCAGTGTTGCTTAATAGCTCTTTGTCAAACAGTACCATTGTTTAATTATTCCCAAAAGGGTATGAGGTCTAATGAATGCCTGGAGGAGAGGATATAAATGTATTTTCACTTTATAATAAATGCAAATGCTAGCTATGCCTGCAGTTTCTTTTGAAACTGAGTCCTACATAAAGAGTTGTGCTGATAAAAAAACCTGTGTGATGAGAAGCAAAAATTCAAGGTTCTTTGTTTGCTGAAACCTGATGTTAAGTTTTATTCCTTTCCTTTTTTAATTAGTGAAAAGGTTTGTGCATGCCTTTAGAACTGTCTGCTTCTCAAATAATTGCATTTATTCATTGTTCTCAATTCAATGATATGTAATTGTTTAAACGCAGGGCTACTGGACTCTGTTCATCTTGTGATGGGGGGGAGGTACAGAAGAATAGAGCCCTTTTCTAGCATATTAAGTTTGTATTAATTCCTTTTGGTATTCAAATTTATAAGAGTGCATCATGCTTTTATGCTCTTCCTCTCTGAGAGAGTTTCTTCGTGCTCTATATCATGATGAGATACAGAGAATATATATTTTTGGTGGCAAAATATTGCATATACTGAGTACATCTCAAGAACTTTGAACACAGAAACAAATACCTCTTTTAAATGACCTGACAGCACCACGGGAGTCATTTCTCACAGCCCCATCTGCATCTACCTTTTTGTGATTGTGCCAATAAAGGGCAGCTGAAGCAAGCCATGGAAGCTGCGGTGGCTCAAGTGGTTAAGACGCTGAACTGCAGGCTGTGGAAGGTCAGTAGTTCAGCAGTTCGAGACCCGAGTTGCCACATGATGGAGTGAGCTCCCATCTCTAGTTCCAGCTTCTGCCAACCTAGCAGTTCGAAAGCAAGAAATTGCAAGTAGATAAATAGGTACCGCTTCGGTGGGAAGGTAACAGTGTTCCGTGCGCCTTGGTGTTTAGTCATGCCGGCCATGTGACCACGGAAACGTCTTCGGACAGCGCTGGCTCTTCGGCTTTGAAACGGAGATGAGCACCGCAACCCTAGAGTCGGACTTGACTGGCTTTCGAGCAAGGGAACCTTTACCTTAAAGCAAGCCATGAGCAGTGTTCAAGGATCCACTAGTATTTCCTGCTGCCTCCTTGGCCGAGTACTTTGGGAGGATTGCTGACTCAGAAATCAAGGCAAAAGGAGTGTGCTGTGCTTCTTGTTCCTTTAATTAGGATGAGGTTTGGAATTAATCACTTGCCATCTCCCCAGCAGGTTCTGTTTCCTATTGCTGCCCTCATAGTGGAAAAAGGAAAGGCTGGCAGTTTGTATATCCTTGATGATTTTGTGTGTGTGTGTGTGTGTGTGGAAGTGGGGGAAGTTAAACCCTATCTGTATCCCTCCCCCAGAATTGCCAGGGCTGGCAGCCAGCGGAAGAGTGGGGGAGATGTGGGGGCATCAGTGACAATGTGACATCACTTCTGGGAATATCTAGAAGTGATGTCAGTCTTCTCTAGGAATCACTGGAGAAATCATAGAAGTGTTGGCAATTCTTAGAGAGCAATGCCATCAGTTCCAGATATTCCTGGAAGTGATGTCATGCTGTCAGTCCAATGGCCATTGCTCAGAGCAGTGGCAGCAAGGGAAATGGGGGGGCAGGGGATCCCTGCTCTGACCATGGTGCTTTCAACAACCCTACCCCCACAGCTGCTAACTAAATGTAGCCTGGTTTGAGTTGAAGTGGATTATGGGATTCTTCTTGCATATCTTTGTTAGACGGCGGAAATACTCTCACCCTTCCTATTGTTACATGTACTGTATTTTTAAAATCTCTTTGGAATCATTATTCACATTAGTAATTACTGATACAGCCAGTGAGAGCTAGTGTGGCAATACAGTTTTGGTCTAGGGTCCAGGAGATCAGAGTTCAGATTCCCACTTTGCCATGAAACTCAGTGAGTTATACCCTTCCAAGTCCATGGAAGTCAGTTTACCTAGCCTGTGCCGCCGCTCATATTACGAAGGACCTCTTTTATGCACCCTGACGGTATGCCATCTTAAGTAACCAATTAAACATTGCCAGCATTTTATGAACTATGAATTATTTATAACTGAGTTGTTTAGATGATTTTATGTGTATCTTAATTGTTATTTATGTTTTAACCAGTGTAAGCCTGAGGGGAGGGCGGGGTACAAATTCAATAAATAAATAAATAAACAAATAATAAATAGGATTGCACTATTAAGGCCAGTTGTTCTTTGTCAGCCTAGTCAATCTCACAGGTTCTTGTAAGGATAAATTGGGGAAGGGACAACCACGTATGTATTTGCATTTGGCATTTATTTATTTATATCCTGCTTTTCTCCCCACAGTTGGGTTCTTAAGTGGCTTAGAAGATTGTTTTATCCTCCTCCATTTTCTTACAACAACCCTGTGAGGTAGGTCGGGCCGAGAGTTTGTGATGGGGCCAAGGTCACTAGGAAGCTTCCATGGTAGGAGATTTGAACCCAGGGTCCACCATTCTGTATACTACACTACAATGGCTCTACACTGTGCTGCCCTTAACTGCTTGTAGAAAAGGCAGGCTAGAAAGGTACTAGATTATTGGTCTTCAAAACACAGCTGTAGAATGAGAAAAATTGACTGAGAAAATTTTTACAGGCAGCAGCGAGTGTTGATCTTACTATGCAAGGAGGTGCATTCCGAGGACCTTCCAGTGACTGTTAGTGATGATATTGCAAATAGGGCCTAGTGCCACTTTGTAGAATGGAATTGTTTGGTGCTTCCTAATATATATATGAGATTCTGGAAACAAAGTTTTTGAGATACAGTTAACAGCAGTAGTTTCTTTTTTCCCTTCTATCTGTTATACTTTTAAAAACTCGTTGGCTCTTTTCAGTGGTTTCTAGATGTTTGTTTTAGTCTAGCTATCCAATTTACATACAGCTAAGGAACAAGTTCAGAGGAAAGCTATGAAAGACAGCATGAAAGATTACGTGCCGTCTCCTACTGTCCTTTGGGCATAATTATCAGTATATCTACAAAAAGTTTGATGAGCACTGGCAATTTGATTTAATATATATATATATATGTGTGTGTCTCAGCAGCAGTTGTGTGCAGAAATTTGTTTCTTGACTCTATGTTTATGATTCTAGCTCAGGAATTGTTTGCTTTTTTTAAAAATTACATTGTGGCAGAAAGACAAGGGGCCACTGAAGCAAGTTGCTTCAGCAAATAATATGCTTGCTACTCATGGGATAGGATTAAAAATTGTCGAGTTATCAGGCCAGTTGCACCCCTAATTGACAGAATTCAGAAGTTCAGGTGTATGGGTCTCCATTGGAACTACAGATAAGATATCACACAGCTCTCATATGCCACCTTTATTCTGGCTCATTTACAGGCTGGTTATCCTGTGGTTACCTCTTTCAAGACTCTTGGCTTGCCATGCACTCTCATAGGAAGCAGAAGGAAGGGAGAGAGGAAATAGTAATATAGCAAAAAAATTCTGGGTGGCCCATCCAGGACTAAGTGATCCAGACAGATACTGGGCTGGAGCCAGACTAATGGCTGAATGGAACTTTCCTGCCTCCCCCTCCCATTGCAGTCCTTTGATCTGCACAAAATGCTGGACCTTGGAGACAGGAGATCCTGAACAGTAACATGAGGGGCGTCTGCAGTGGGAAGGGGCAATCAGTGGAAGTTGACAATTTAGTCTAGATCCAACCCACTGTGCACCACTGCATCCCATTCAGCTGTGGTACACAGCATTGCTATGTCTGTCTACCATTTTTTTTTGACCCAATGTAATTTTATTTTAGAGATAACAAGTCGTGTTTATGCATGTTTGGGCAGTATGGCGTTCTCTGGGGCTCAGCAGAAGCATGCTACAGTTCCATTGGAAGTACTGTGAAGTAGAAAGTTGGCAAACACAAAATTTGGCTGGCTGTCAAAGGTAGTTGAGCTATCACTTAAGCAGAGAGTTCAGAGACTACCTTTTGAGCTCAAGAACTTCCTTCACATCTTGCACAAGTTCTCTCCTGCTTTTCCTCATTAGTGTAGTGACAGATATGCACCAAGGTTATATCTGAACCAGTGGTCATAGTTCTTCTTAAAACCCAGATGAAACTAACCATGTTAGCACTGACCAAATATAAAACTTTAGCAGAGTTAATGCTGAAAAAGTAAAGGATGGAGGGTTTTGTGCTGGATGTAGCAGGAAGTAGTACAGGACACAAGTTGCTTCTAATCATTTTAATTACAGATAAGAGGTTGAGAAATATTAGATTTCATCCCGAGCCCTTGGAAAAGAGGGATGCAAATAGCCTACTTTGTATGTCCCCACTTTCAGATTTGTGGTAGGTGGCTGTTAAAAATAGAACCTCTTTGTGGTGGCTTCAGTTGTGGACACACCCACCCACCTGCCATCTACCTAGCACCCAATTTAATACATTTTTGTATTAATCTGTATTAATCACCTGACTTTTGAGTGATTTCACAATTTTATTCTTTGTTAATTCTGAGTGCTTTGGGAGCATATTTTTTGTTTTTCCTGATGTTCCCTCCCTCCAAAACAATTTTTTTCTATATACTGTATTATTTTATGTGTTGTTGACTCGTGTTTTACTGATGTGGTACTTCAAATGATTTAGTAATCACTGGTTCATCTCTTTGTTAGAGACCTTGGGAGCCATGTGACTGAGAATTGTGGGATGCATTTTTTTGAAAGTTAAACTTCCTTGGGTGTTAAAGCTGTGAACGTGGAACCTACTTGTTTTAATCAAACACGCAAGCAGAACTAGTAATTTATGTTTCATTGACTGAGTCTGTACAATTAATAAGACCGACCATTTTATGATGCATTATTGTTGGATTAGAATGTGTAAGAGTTCTCAATATACTGGAATTCAAATAGGGAGTTTATTTATATATCTTGAATAGTTTGGATTAGGGGGATGAAAGAAGGGAGACCTTGGAGATGAAAATATTGTCGCTTCTAGAGTAATTTTTTAGAAAAATCATACCAAACATGATATTTTATTCTGTACTGAAACAAGAGTTCCTGCTTGTCTAAACCATGTTATGATTTCACTGTAAAGAACGTATGGCCTGGAGTACTGTAAACTTAGTTTGGCTACGTTTAAGAACCATTTTCCATACTACTGCTTGTTTTACAGCTGTAGATCTGAGGAAAGAAAGCAGAGAGAATATTTTCTGCTAAAAATAGCAATAAGTAATGTTGGATACCATTCCTGAAAAATCCTGGGCATGTGGTCGTTGCTCCCTAGAGGAAAGATCCGTTCTAGAAATGCTGATTTATTTTCTATTCTTTGAAAATACATCAATGGTCTGTTCACCAGTTGTCTTATGTGTAGTGTGCATGTAATGGCATTCCTTGAATTCTTTTCTTGGCAACATTCTTAGCAAATATCAGAAACAGATTGTTTCTGGTGTCTTAGAGCGCAAGCGTTTTTTCAGTTTAGCTAGGCAAGCAGTAGCAGTTCTTAAAGGTGCACCTTTCTGTTTCTTTTATTAAGAGGAAAGTGTTCTTGTTTTTAAACTATGAGCTCTACAGAATAGCAGACAGAATTTAATTTGGAGACCGTATTTTGATTCAGTTCAGCTCAAGCTGTCTTTGGGGCTGTCGCTATGATTTCTGTGGATTTCCTATTTGAACTGTAGCTTCCTGTGCAGCTTATCTTATTGTGAGGAGGCCCCTGCACTCTGAGGGGCAGTATTTTGGCTGGTTTGGGGGGCTGCCAAATCCTGCTTGGGAAATTCCTGGAGATTTGAGAGTTGTGCCTGGGGAGGGCAGACTTTGGGGAGAGAGCTCAGCAAGCCTGTCACTCTAAGGCTGTCACCACACTGGCGGCTTGGCGTGATATGGTGCCGCCTCTAATTGAACTGGGTTAAAGTGTAGTGGGATATATCAGCCACACAGCACTGCTGTGGGTTACTCACGGAGACATCCCGTGCTAAAGCCTCCACATTATTGTGGCGCCGCAGCCATGGAGCGAACTGCAAAAAAAATCCAAACACCATGTGTGTGCGTAGTGCACATGCGCACGCATGCGCACATAGGCAAGTCTTTTAAAAAACCACCTCCAAAGCTGCAGAACAGACCTGCAGGTTCACACTGCCAAATCAGTTCTGCACGTACTCCCCCAAGTTCAGACATCCGGCCTTGCGCAATGAATGCACAGGGGAACAAAAACACCACTTTGGAGGTGGTGGCTTTTTAACCCGGCCCCAACTCATCCTTTGACGGGGCGAGTACACCCGGGGAACACCTGACAGATGTGACTGTGTGATCCTGCCTGTTTAATCCATTTGTAAAATGTGCCTATATGGGGCCAAACTGCCAGTCTGAACACAACCATGGGCTAATCTTCAGGACTCACAGTGTATATGCTTCTTCTAGCGCTGGGCACTGAATTCTACAACTTGAGATTGTTAGTTAACATGACTTATTTTAAAATTTAAATGTATTCATAGCAGAGCAAGTATTCAAGCATGTCAGAGAAGTATGTGCAACTGTTCAGAACTGTAGTTGTGGAAAGAATGTAGCACTGATGTTGTATGTGAAATAAGTTACACATAGTTTAACTAAACCTATGTACAGATTGGGGGGGGGGAATCTCTCTGGCATTATTTCAGGTTGTGTAAGTGTTGCCTTATTAGCGCTCCACAAACAGAGGGCCTCAATTACTAGACTTTTCACATTATTTCAAGCAACTGCTAGTACTGATATTAGGAAGGGGCCAGAAATTACTTGAGACCTTGTCTGATGATTATTCAACACAACGTAGATAGTAAAGCTTATATCTTTTTAATAGGTGTTGCCACTTCTCCTCATTTCAGATATAACCTTGACATGCTTTTGACTTCAGAGGTTTTGTGGGTTTAAATAATCTAGTAACATTATTTTGCACAGCATCAATAGAAGAGTCTGTGTTTCACAACTCTGACACAAAAATCCTTGTCTTTACCCTATTTTGCTCCCATATCTCTGCAGTTTATATGAAAGGTGAGCAAAGTCTTGTGAGCCCTGTATTTTTGCCATCAGACAAACAGCATGTTGCAATAGATGTTGCTAAATAAAACAGTAGCAAATTCAGATGTTGATGGGTTGCTACCTTTTCACATTTAGCTTTTTCAATTTTTTTATTTTATCTTTTTTTCTGTTACCAAATTTTGAAGAATACGTTAATACAGCTGTTATCAAGTAAGACAGTACAAGACAACCAAAAGACACCTTAACTATCACTTGCTGACATTCTTTGTTCACAATTACATGGTTTTTGCACTATATCATTGCTTCTAAATGCTAGGAGATGCTGTTTGGAGCAGCAATTGTAGTAAAGCTTCACAGTATGCATCAATTTAAGAGAAAAATTGCTGGAATGAAAGATAAATGCTATAATTCTGGGCAAAGCATGATATGCCATGCCGCTGTGCTGTATGTGAGTGCCTTGATGTTTTTGCACATGGACGATTCTAGTTTTTGTTAACTCTTTATTTTCTGATTAAAACGTCTTATGCCAAAAGTTATCCAGAACACCAGTCACTTGCCTTCAAATGTAATCAGATTTCCGTTAATTCATCTTACAGTGTCCAACATAAGAAACTGGTAGCACTAGTCATAAACATAGGGCCAAACTAGACAAGATGCTGGCCCTGAGTTTTGGTTAAACACCCCCTAACCCCTGCAGTTAGCAGAACATTCAGTCTGCCTAATGTAAAAGCATGCCTATGTCTAGGAGCTGTAAGGAGGCTTAGTGTCAGAGCGCCTGCAAACATAGAACATATACTTCCTGCATGGGCCTGCGTGCTGGCATAGTTAAGCTCAATATCCTTTTCCTTACCAGCCTTACAGCTTTAGTATAGCTCATATCCCTAACCACAATAGGAGAGAAACCAAGACACTCTAATAGATTATCCACACATTTCCCCCACACACTTCCTTCTTTTCCCCATAGACTTTCCTTCAGTAAATGTAAAAGACCAACCCCCAGGTACTGGACTTTGAAAAGAGGGACTTCAGTCTTAAGGGCCATTGGCCTGATCCAACATTGGCTTCTCTTATGTTCTTAAGCTGAAGGCACCTGGCCCTGGACTCCAATGAGCGCTGCACAAACTGCACAAACAACCTGGGGGTTGGTCTTTTACATTTACTGAAGGAAAGTCTATGGGGAAACTGAAGAAGTGGATGGTCGATAAACTCAGTGACCCCATTAATCCAAATGCTTGCCCCAAATAAAACCTGTGGGATAACCTTAACATTAAAGGCCTTGGGAACTGCAGGAATTATATATTCCAACTTGAAATTGCACCCAGGGGGGTATTATTTGCCAACATGCCCCTGCTGGCATCATACCCTGTATCAGCAAAATGGAGGCATGAATCCAGGGACAGTGTCTTATCTGGTTTAGCCCATACTGATGGCTGTCTGTAGGAAATTGCTGGTTTTAACTATCTGTGCTCTAATGTGATAACTAGTTATATTTAGAACATAGATTTCATGAGCTGTAAAAACTTAAAATTTTGGTCCATTTTATTCAAAGGCTATTCTGTAGCATTTGCCCTTTTGGGATGAAAATTAATTCATTATGTTTAAATTCAGAATACATCAAGTGGTGCCCCAAACAACTGTAGAATTCTTTGTTAATTCCAGATCTCTTTGAATACATTTGACACTAGCTCTCTTGCCTATGCAGGTGGGAGTAAACCTTATGACTGTTGTGCATGCTGAACATTGTGTTTAAAATGTAGGAAGCCATGAGGTATGTAGTGAAAGATGGCATCCTTTTGTCTCTGTGTTGGATTGAGTAGCAAAATACAACACTTCCTGTGCTTATAGCATAGCATGCTGTAATAATTACGCACAGCTGAAGCCTGTATTCCTAGTTCCTTTTGTGAATGGTGTTTAGATTATTTTGAAGTAAAGTTTTGCATAGACTTTTTTACATTCTAAGAAGCAGAATGACTGCCTCTTTTATGATACCCTCTTTCCTTTGACATGCATTAGATGTCTTCCACCAGTACTGGCATTAAATGTAGAAATATGTCAATTTAAGATTCCATCATCTTCCAACCTGTTCTTTCTCAAAGGTATGCTAGGATCAAACTTGCAAAAGACCAAACCTGGATTCAGGAAAGTCCATGAACATATTGCTTCTACTGCCTATTGCGACCTGTTTCACCATCCCATGCAGTGTCATCCAGAACTGGTCTTTAATGTGTGTATTTCAAGAACCCTGCAGCTCATAAAGAAGAGTTAAGCATTAGAAAAATAATAAGATTGTGCCTAATAATGGCCAGAAGAGGATACTTCCTTTTGGAGCTTTAAATTGCCAAAGGGATAATGGAAATGGGTTTTGTTGTTGTTGTTGTTGGTTTAACAGGACAGTAATGTGTTGCAATTAGTGGGCCTGACATTGGTAATCTTGCGCCAACTGTATCTGAATTGCTACTTAACGCCAGCTGTAAATTTAGCTGCGTTTCACAGATGTAAAGAATGTTTTGCTGTCATAGTGCTAGGACGTACCAGCCTTAGCAGTTTTGTCATTCCATTGTTGCTATAGATTAGAGACATTTCTTTTTATTTATTTTTGGCAGCGCATCTTTGGTCCCATGTTTTTCAGATGCCTCAAGAGCTGCAATTGGTTTAAACTTCTAATATTGTGAAGCAATAATAGTTTTTGTTTCAGCATCAGCAAGCACCTTGGAAGAATGCTTTTACTTAATTGTTTTTATCTATAGTCCATTCTATCTCTTGGGTTTAGAATATGTAATCTCTGTTTTTCATAATTCAAATAATCTCTAACCCCCAAAGGGATCATAGTTTAAACGTCATGGAAATGAAGAGAATAAGACTCTCCTCACCAAATTTTATCTTTGGCCCTTGGATTTCTTCCCTCTGCTTATTACTTACTGATCTTTAAGCTCAAGACTGCCTTCAGTCTAGGAATTATTTGGTATTAAATGGTGAAGTACTCATACCAGCCTGCCATCAGTTGTGTTAGGGTGCTATTTGATGCTTTGCTCTCCAAGGTCAGCCACCCTCAAAGAGGTGTTATAAACCTCTTTTCTTCTAGGCTGTTGTTCTGTAATCCTTTTTCTTCTTCCTTTCTTCTTCCTATTGCCCTGTCTCTAGCCCACTATGCCCGCTTTCTGTCTCATTTGTCAGGTGTCTCAGTTGTTGCCACTGAAGAATATACACCTTTCACCTCTAGAATAGTTTTGAATAGTTAAAATTAAAGTGCGCTTAGGAGTGTTGGGAGTAAATCCCATTTGACCTCCTCTGTATTTCTAAGTAAGCATGCTTAGAAATGTACTGTAAAACTTGTAGTGAAAGATGTGCAAAGGGACTTCAGTTTCCACTTGAAATCAGATTTGAATCTCTACTTTTCAAGATATGGATAAAATACTGGGGGGGGGCAGGGATGAAGCTTTAAACAACTGTGTAGTGAATGTGGAAAGATTATCAAAATGTATGAAAAGGCAATCACTACTTTTAATTATGTACCAGTACAGGAAAATATAAATGGAATTGAAAAGGATTGTTTTACTTAAACTGGAATTATAGTTAATACAACAATATTTTTTTAATTCAATTGATTTGTCTACTCATGATCCTTTTCTTCCACCATCCCATTCCATTTGGGAGAGGTGACATTTAACTGTGGGTGGAGCTGTGGGACCCTAGATGTTTCTTCTAATCCTGGCTTTTACACTCAAAGCACAGACAGCATACTAAACCTCTCTGAATCTCTGTTCTCATCTTTTAATAGGGATAATGCTTCCCTCAAGGAGGTTTCTAAGGATTTGCCTGTTTTTATTTATCCTTATAACATGCTGTACATTTAATTATTACTTACTGCAAATTCAGTAGAAGGTCAGAGTTTGGAGGAATTTATGTTAGGCAAGTAAGGGATTTTTTAAAAACTCTCCTCTAGTTTAAATGATTTTATTCCAATCCACATGTGACAGTGCTTTATTCTTATTTTCTTTCTTAAAATTTGTGCGAGGCTCTTTTATTTTTTGAGTGGGAAATAAGGAAGTGTGGCATGCTTTCCCCCCTGCTTTTGATGCTCTGTCTGCTGCAGTGTATGCAGCTTTAAATAAGCTTTTAAGATATAGCCATCTGTGTGGGTGACTGTAGTACCTGTTCAGACAGTTACAAATAATCTGGGATAAAGCTTAAGAGAAGCATCAGAGTTCATCTGAAGCATAAAGAGGTTTCAGATCTGTTTTAGGTGTCCAAGGGCTGCTGTTGGATTCTTCTGGGTTAGTTAGTCCAGCGCTGAGACTCCATTTAGCACTTGAAATGACAAAGTCAAATCTGTGCTTAGGGATTGTAAAATCAGTTGCCAAATAGTTCATACGATTGCATCTGCTCCAGCTGAGTTAGAACAGCAAGATCTCTAGTCTGCTGTCCCTCTTTACCTGTAGGGTTTTTGTGTAGGGCATCACAAATACCAAGGTTATTTATTGTTTGAATCTCCTTCTTAAAATGATTGCCTATATGCAGTGCCTGCCTTCAGATCCGGTAGTTTGCTGCCTGCACAGAAATAAGTGGCAGCTCAGTTGCAATGACGATGAAGAAGAACTTATTCCACTCTATTCCAGCAGTCACACTAAAGTCCATGAGCACCTTGGAAACACATTGCTGAGCAGAGATGACAGTACCTTGTGGCCAAGTAAGAATAGTTCTTGTGTGTTACTAATAATTTCTGTTTTCAGATGCCTTGTGTATAACTTCTTTCATATATATAACTTCTTTCATATAGAGAAGTACATATGTTTTTCTCTTACGACTTAGGTAAATATAATTTATCATTGTATGAATGTTTTAAAGAACTAGATGACACATACCGCTATTTAATATTTATTTAGCACCAAAAGTGTTTGATTTACATTAAAATGAAATTTGATGCTGTTAACTAGTGTTTTATAAATTTAGGAGATTTTTTGTTGTTGTTCCATAAAGCTAGCTTTCGATCTCCTGTATTGAAAATACCAAATCTTGCAATTTACTCAAAGAGTCGGAATCAATCCATAGAAGTTTTTTGCCAGTTAACCCCACCTATAGCACGTCCATCATTGCCCCCTTTATTCCCTCCCCCCCGGGAAGGGGGGGGGGGGGGGCTTTCAGTCCAGCAGGAGATGGGAGGTGAGAAAGTTACTTTCTGCTAACAGAAATCTTTCTGTCAGTGGCTATGTTGGGTGGGATCAAGCCAAATAGTTCAGCCCATAGTTATAATTTTGCTTCTCTCTTAATCTCTGTGTTCGAGTAAGGCACCTAGCAGTTCTTGGGATGGCTCAGGAAAGTATGTGAGAGAGGAAAAAGCATTTTCCTAACAACTCCCTGCTGATGTTTTGGAGTTAGAGAACAAACTAACCTCCAGCTCTGCTGATTCCTTATCTTTCCAGTCATGCTACTTTTCGATCTGTTTACTATCCCCCACTCATGAAAATGCCCGAACTACATTCCTTGCACTTACTTGCTCCTCTTTTTTTAACTGACCATTTTTTAATCTAATAGCAATCTCAAGATCACTGCCAGTCAAAGGGTGAATAGGTTATACCTCTTCATCTGTAACTTGCAAATCAAGTGACCAGCAGAGTATTTCACAACAAAGTTTGTTCTGTGACTAAACCTTACAGATAGCTTTCAGTCCTTCAAAAGGTCCTCCATTAAAATTAAGGTAATTTACAAGGAACTTGACAGTAATAACTAAGTACAATGGCTTAGTTCTGTTATATTAGAGTTAAAGCTCTGTTTTTAGTCCCCTGATTCATCCAAATGCCTTAATATGCATGCCCTGCCTCTTTGTTGTTCAGTCGCACAGTCGAGTCCGACTCTTTGCGACTCCAGGGACCAGATCACGCCAGGCCTTCCTGTCTTCCACCGTCCTCTGAAGTTTGCTCAATGCCCTGCCTCTTACCTATAATTTATTCTTACTATTAAAGTGGATTAAAGAAATGGTCATCATTATTTTTATTAAGAATATATATGTTTATGTTTTAAGTTCCTTTTTACTGAATACTTTTGTTTTAATAAGCAAACCAGTAGTTAAAAATGTTGGGGAAAGTCATTTTTAGCATGTTTTCATACTTTCTGAAAACTCACATCTAAAGAAGTGTTACAATTAGTTGTTACTGTAGAAGCCAGAGAAAAGATATTCCCCTTTGCCATAACAATTTGTTAATGTTATCTTAATGAAAAAGTGTGCAAGGAGTAAAGCCAAGATCTAGGAACAAAATGATTGATTTTGGTGTCCAGTATGTGCTTATTGGAAGGATAATCTTTATGAATGTAAGTTGACTTTTGGCTTTATTTTTAAGGATCACAACAACAGCAAACATTTTTCACTTTCTTTCTGCAAGCCTCATCTTACCGCCCTGTGCCCTGCAGAAGGAAATTTTGGTTAGGGAGGTTCTTTCCTAATAGTGGTAAAAGAAATCATGCTTCCACTGGTTAACCTGAACCAAAACAGAGTCGAGCTCCTTGTCTAATTGAGCTCAGTAGCAGGTGCAAATCAAAGTGAAAAGGGACAGAATAGGTCAGTATAGACTTAAGGCAGTGCAACTCAATTAACTGCTGAGAAAACTGTACCTCTTGACCTCAGGGCTACTACCAGTCCCTGTGCATCTGCTGCTTTGCCTTGCTGCCTGCTTTGCATTCCCTATTGCCACATGTGAGGATAAGGTTGAAAAAAGGCATTTGAAAGGTCAGCAACTTGTACAGAGACTGAGGATATGATGATGATGATGATTTTCACATTGTATATGCATAGTATTAGGGAAAAAACCCCAAAATTGGTAGATTGAGCACCGGAAATGTAAAATGTGTCCAGTTACAATTAGGATTGACAGCCTCCAGGCGACAGAGATCAGTACCCCTGGAGAAAATGGCTGCTTTGGAGGGTGGACCCTATGACATCATACCTTGCTGAGTTCCCTCCCTTCCTCAAACCCCACCCTCCCCAGGCTCCCCCTCCAAAGTCTCCATGAATTTCCCAAACCACAGTTGGCAACCCTTGTTGCAATGGAGTACCAAAAGCAGGGTGGAATAAGCCACCTTGTCAGAGAGGGCTGGAGAGCTTGTTGTAGTCGTGGGCACTCAACGAAATTGCTGAGCAGTCGAGTTAGAACGGATAAAAGGAAGTACTTCCTCACCCAAAGAGTGATTAACACATGGAATTCACTGCCACAGAGGTGGTGGTGGCTACAAGCATGGATGACTTCAAGAGGGAATTGGATAAACATATGGAGCAGAGGTCCATCAGTGGCTATTAGCCACAAGATATAGATAGGAACTCTCAGTCTGGGGCAAGTGATGCACTGTATTCTTGGTGCTGGGGGGGGGCAACAGTGGGAGGGCTTCTAGTGTCCTGGCCCCACTGCTGGACCTCCTGATGGCACCTGGTATTTTTGGCCACTGTGTGACAGAGTGTTGGACTAGATGAGCCATTGGCCTGATCCAACATTAGCATCTCTTATGTTCTTATGTTCTTAGTCTTAAGATTGCTTAATGGAAAACAGGTATTTAATATTCCTATGAGGGAGTTTGTATGTAAAACAAAAATCTGTGAAAACAGTAATTGCATTGGCTTCCAATAATGCTGGTCCATGCAGATAGGCTAAGGGATATAGCTTCATCAACTTTTAAAAAATTTGCATGGAACAAGATTTGGACCAAATCTCTTTCTCCTCTTGGTTATTTCAAGTAAACATGTAAATTTTGGTTTTTCTTGGAATACAATAATGTTGATGACAATGATTAGCTTCTGTACTCTCTACCAACCACACTACTTGCCTAGTTCCTGGGCCCAGCCTTTGCCCATCATTTAGGTTCTGCCTCTTCCAAGTTAAAAACTTTATATTGACAGACAAGTTTGTTTAAAATGCTCCAGTTCAGTGATAATACTCTGAATACATAAGGTAGTTAGTTGCAAAGTGCACAGGTATATAATTCTGTCTTTGAGATTTATTCTGTATAGATAGCATATTGAAAATCATCCGTTGTCTAGTTGAGAAGGCAGGACAAAAGGGAAGCAGTAGACAAGCTAACTGATCCTGTGATATCCCTTCTGTCATAGCTTGCACGTCCACAGTGACATACAAACCCAACAACCTGGACTGACTTCTGGCAGACAGCCAGTGACAAAGCACAGGGAACAGGATTTAAACTGCTAAACGTATACTGTGTCAGAAATGCCTGTTCAGCATCAGTTTACACCATAACTGACTATATGCTTTTAAAACATTTAGCTATTTCTTTTTCAGAAGCTATGAATTCTTTAGGGTAAGTGCTTCATAATAAAATACCCTTATTTTTAAATTAGACTATTCTAGAACTGATCACTCATGTCTACAGCTAAATTAGAATGATTGCTTCAGTATCTTTTCATGATGGTGAGTTAATAAAAATAACTTTTCTCACTTGCAAAGAAACATTTTTTTTATTATTTCAGTCTGCCTTTATGAGTATCTCTTTAACATCTCTGGCATGACACTTCAATGTCTGTTTTTAACAAGCATTGTTTTATTGCTTCTTAAGACAGAAAAGCAAAAAAAGTTGAAACAAATGCCAAGGTTCTGATGCTTTAAAATGCACATGATGGATAGTTAAGTTGGAAATATAAGCAAGCAGAGGTCATTTCGGGGGGGAATGCGGGGGAACGCAGTTTCCCCGGGTGAGGTGCAGGGGGGCAGGGCACATGATGAAGCCCCGCCCCCTGCTTCCGGCCGCCTTGCTTCCAGCCCTCATTCAGCCAGGAGGAGGCAGGAGAAGAGGGAGGGTAAGTTGCTTCCTCCCCGCCTCTCCCCACCCCTGCCTGCCTGGGGCCAGGGAGGGCCTTGGCGGGGCTTCCTCACACTCCCGCTGGCCTTGCAGGTCCACCGCCGGGCCCCTGATGTCAGGGGGTGTGGCATATGCTAATGAGTTATGCTAATGAGTTCCCCTAGCTCTTTTTCTACGAAATGACCCCTGTAAGCAAGTATTATTACCTGTTTATGCTACATCAATACTGGGCAAAGAGATACCACATATTAAAAATGCATTCCATGGAAGTCAAATTAAACAGATGCACTATTAACACAATGAATATCTTTGCTTTCAAGCCTTGCATGCTTCTGAGGCAGTGTGTTCTCCTCTGACCTAGGAGGTACAGATACACACCAGTAGAGCTTGTGAGAGTTAAAGAATGTTCTTGTTGGTTATGAGGTCTGTGGTGGTGGGTAGGAGGAGAACAATTCCTTCCTCTCTTTTGGTTGTGACTTGGGCAGGAATATATTGTCCAACTAACACTTGTAAGAACCTGCTGAATATGAGCATATGCATGCATACTCATATGTGTGGTGACTTTCACTCCTAAGGTTAATAACAGCCTGGAGAAAAATGTCCTGCCCCTCCCTATAGAGACTTAGTGTGCAAATGGCCAGGTGAAGCTTTTCATGGCATGTAGGCAAATAGCATCCCTTGGTAAATAACATCCTGTACAGGATTAGCCCACCCAGGCCAGTCCAGGGATGAGAGGGAATCCTGTACTTTTCAGTACATTAAACAACAAACCACGAGATGGTCTATGCCCTCTCTGGTTTCAGAACAATTGCCACCAGAATCTCATTTCAATAGTCCCTGCTTTTCCTAAGGGAGAGATTCAGCCCTTAGTTGGCATCTGGGACAGAACACATTAGCAACTCAATCCAGAGATGCCCACTTTTACTCTTACCAAGGTAGCTTAAGTGGTCAGGGTTAGCTACAAGATTTAGACTTGGAATTCAAGTTACAACATCAGAGACAAATTAGCAATAAGAAGGATCTTTATTCAGTACAGAGCTTAGCAACAGACTATCAGAGATTACTGAAAACAAGAAAAACCTATGGCTCTTTGCCTTAACTACACATTAAAGATACATAGTTACCAATTCAGGAACATCCAACAGTCCAGAATAGTCCAAGGGATTTTGAAGGGAAATCCCATCTTTGCACACCCATGTGCTCCAAGTCACCAAGCAGGTCTTTGTTTTCCAAGAGACAGCATTTCAGGTGCAATAAAACAGGCAGCAAGAGCCTCAGAGCTAATAGAACAAGAGACTCGAGAACAAGAAGAGAGTCACTCCCATAGGGATCAAACAATTATACCCCAATCTAATCATGATTAGCTGTGGCCATTCGGCCAATCATGAGCAGCAGGGGTGTGTGACCAATTTCAGGTTGCCATAGCTGCACATAAGGTGTGTGTATAGACTGGCTAGGAGTTTGGAGATCCCGCCTGCGGTCATGTGACCCCAAAGTCCAGCTACTTCATTGTGTACGTGACTTGTCTTATGTGGGCCAGGAAGTGGAGCCATGAGGTCTGGCTTTTGGCATGAAGGTGTGAAAGAATGTGGCTGTTGAGGCCATGTGGCCTCACCATTTGGCTTGCAACAGGAAATAATACACAGCATGTTATCATAATGTAATCACAGGAGAAGGCATGTGGATATAGAAAGCAGAAAGCAATTTTTCTATACACATCCCATTAAGTCTCTGTTAAAGGGGCAGGGCATTTTTTCTCTTCAGGTTGTTGGTAGTGCTATTCACTCATAGTTCTGTCTGCAGTTAATACTAATCACACTTCTGGGTATTTTGCTAGCTCATCATAAAATTAAGAACTTGCTAGAATTTGTGGAGAAAACTACAGAGAAAAGGGGGAGGTATTTCTGCATGAAGGTTATTGACTTTGTTCTGCTAGGCTGGTTTTGCACTTTACAAAACGTTGCAAAAAGCAGTTTTACAGGTGCGCTTATGCTACTGCTCTCTGAAACATCTTCTCATGTTTAAAAAAGGAAATTCTTATCTTCCTCTAGGGAGCTGTGTGCTCTCTAGTTGTATGTGGAGTTGCAAATTCCCTTTTCGTATGTGCATTGGTCAGAATGCTTAAGTGTGCTATCCTCATCTCGGTTGTGCTCTGTGTATATGAAATCACTCTGCAGTTTATTGTCAGGCTTTACAGCTGAAACCTCTGGAATTTAAAAGAATTGACTGCTGGAAATGATGTATGCTTAAACACAAAACGTTCAGACTATAATATATATTGGGAATGATGGGTTTTAGAAAATGTACTCATTGTAATCTCTTTAATCTCCCTGATGGTAGTAGATTTTTGTCTCAAGGAGCTGTATGCTCATCCATGCGTCCATGTTTCTCCTGGCCTAGAGGAAGTCACTGGCCTTGATTAAGAGATGCTCTCAAATTGCAGTGGAATGCCTACCTATTCGTATGCACGAAGAGTACTTTCAGGTCAGATAGTGTTGATGTTGTGAGGAGGGAAGAAAGGCATGTACTTAATTTTCATGTATCACAGTCAAACTGAGACTGAAGATGCCGAAAACTCTGACTTTTAAAAGCCAAACGTAGGCCCTGGTCACACGGCAAAGTTGCCGCGGGAGAGGCACGGATGGTGGGCGGATTATCTGGGCGCAATCACACCCCAACATCTGGGAAGTGGAGCGCACCCATGGCTTACTGCTGACAATGCGCGTTAAAAAACTAGTACCTCCAAGGTACTAGTAAACGTTTGCCACAGGGTACCTCCAGACGCCCGTGGTGTGATTGCGCCAGCGCGTGGCATTCCCCTCCGGTCCCTCGTTTACCCACCGGCGCCGAGGGAAGGACCAGTGGTGTGCCGCCGGCGCATCTGATTGTGGATCAAACTGCGCCGGGGCAATTAGCCACGCCTCCCCCCTTGCGATATCCGGCCCATGTGACCGGGGCTCCAGTAGAGAATTCTAGCTTTTCCCAATGACACCAAAAGTTTTGATTACTTTCCAGTGAAGCAGAGTTTTACTGTTTTGTGGCAGTGACCAAATTACTTTTCAGTAGTTGTTTAGGAATTTACAGGTTCAGTTGATTAGGAACTTACAGATTCCACAGGCGGTAAAAGAAGGTTGGGGATAGCATTTCTTAGTGAGGAAACGGGAGGAAAGGGTTAAAGTCTTCCTCTCTTCCTGTGCCATTTTCCTCCTTGACAAGTGGGGGACAGCGGGATACAAATGGAATGAATGAATGAGTGAGTGTATCCTGGAAACTATGCTCGCATGTAAAAACAGCTGGTTAAAATAAAAATGGCATAAGATGTACTTGGACTCTAAGCTCAATAGTGGCTCATCTAGACTTTGCCATATCTACAGTAAAGACACTGGAGAAATTTTAACAGCTTACCTGCTAAAGAGCTTGGGCTACAGCCAGTTACAGTGCCTGGCTACCTTCCCTGACAAACAACTTGTCACCCGCAAGAAAACCTGTAGAGATCTTATTTTCCTGATTTTTGAGAGTTAAATAATATGGTAGCTGCTAGCAAAAGAGCTATTGACAATCTGAACACTATCTACAAAATGTACAGTTCCAGCTGCTAGGCTCTTGATGGAGTTGGGGGATCCTCTGCACCCCACTTGTTTTCTGCTGCTGCTTGGAGCAACAACAAGAGAAATCAACAACAAAGTGGCGATCTGCCCAACAGTATGACATCATTTCCAGGGGATAAACCCTGGAAGTAATGTTGGTCCTTGCCATAGAGTTTTCAGCAATTCATGGAGAGGCGTGACATCACGTCTGGGCACGTCTGGGTTTTTCCCAGAAGTGATATTGCTATGTTGCCAGCAGCCATCCCTCCCATGTCCTCATCATCCCCCAGTCTCCCACTGCCTTGTAACCCTATGTACGGTGTAAACCAAAATAGTGTTCTTTCCTTCTAAACCCATTAACTTCAATGGATTTAGAAGGTGATATAATTCTGTTTAGGATAGTCCCTGTTAGTATGGTGAAGTAAGTGTTCCTTCTGATGACAATGAAAGTTTGTGTCTCTGTTTTGATACCTGCTTAGAAAGCACCAATGTCTTTAAAAATGTTTAGAAAGCAGTAGTGAAGCTTTCTCTCTCAACAGCATTTCTAGTGTTGGGGGTGTTGAAATAAAAAGCAGTAACAGCTTCAACAGTATGCACTTTTCAGCAAATAGTGTCTGACCTTGTTTGCTGAAAAAAACCCTCAATTTTACTTTAATCTACCCTCAAATCCAAAGATTGTTCTGGAGTAGTTCATGTATTGCCTGTTAGAAAAAAGAGAGCACCAGGAGCTTTACACTATTTGTAATGATCCATTAATTTGTTGATGTAATAGTTCCTTTTTGTGGGAATTGAATCTTCTGCACTCTGCTTATTGACGCCCTTTCAGAAAATCTTAAGAGGACTGGTTACAGTAGCCTATCAGTTCATTGCTGAACAAAAGTGGTCTATCTTCATTTGTCTAATTAGCATTTGATATGCGGACAAGCTGCCTCTTTGAACAAAAGCTGATGATCAGAGAGTTTTATTAATTGCATATTAATTAATGCATGCATCTTAACCATATGGGAGCCATCTCTGAATGCACTGAGGCAAATTCATTATGAGAGAAGGGTAAACGAAAGATCAATTGTATTTTCAGGGAGCAGAAAACAGTGGTGGGAGATGTGTAAATCATCCTAATATGACCCATCTGTTTTCCTTTTGCTCTCTATGTTACAAAACTGAATTAGATTTAATAATAAAGCTAAACAATTGTAGTTGTGTGTGCGTAATAGCTGTATTTCATTGACTGGGAAATCTATCTTAAATCTAACACAGCTTTAGGAATGTGCGTTTAGATATATCTGGTCCAAATATGTATCTGAAAAATGCTCGGAGAGGGGGGAAGGAATACCAAACCAATTGGAAACTGGATAACCGAGAATACTGATATTTTTCAGCTCCCTGATAACCAGATCTGGAAAATACAATTTTTTAGGTGTACATCCCTACCCAGGTCTTCACTTCCTTGCCCTTTTCTTTTCCCCTTCCCATCAGGGTCCACATTGACATGTTAAAGGTATTGCTGTATGTTAAATTCCTGATAAATAGTTTTGAAAATTTGGGAACCTTTAGCCTCAATTACTTTTCTGAGTTTTGCTTGCATCTGGGGAGACCATCTCACCCTATGACCTAATACTTGGGAACCTTCATGTAAAGGCTGAAGGGAAGTGGCTTGAAATAAAGAAGAAAACTTAAATTGGACGAAGAGGGGGAAGTGGTCACTATCAAAAAATGGAAGCACCTTAAAGTTAGTTATTAGAGGTAATAGAGAGGCACACGCTAGCATATAATCAATAGTGCTAAGTCTCTGACCCGACATATAGGTAAACTCAGCCGGATAATCTTCCAAGAAAGTACCATTTAAAATGTACAGACCCAACTTGTAGGCCATTTTGGCTAGATATAAACCTGCCACATTTGAAGTGGAATCCTTAAAACACCTAGGAAGAGGAGAAAATTTATAAGAGTCGCACGAGTCATTAAAAATTCCTTATATTTAAATTCCAGACTTGGATCATCTGGGCCAAGGCGAGCATTGAAATCTCCAAGAAGTAAAACATTGGCCTCTGGATGCTCCGCAATTAGATTTACTATATAACTCTCTAGGGAGCTCCAAGCTTAATCTAATTGGACTTTTAGTGAAAGGGGAGGAATATAGACATTTATTAAAATCAGACTATTTGTTTTACTATGCAGAACTATTGTCATAGCTCTGCTGGGATATCTTCCTTGTTCATTACTCTAAGTTCAGTACTTTATGCAATTTTAAACAATGAAAGTAGTTTTGTGACCAGAATGCTTTGTACATTCAGTTTATACAGAAAATTCAGACTTCTCTGTTGGTTGCTGCCTTTAGATACATGATAATAATGTAGTTGTTACAGATTCTTGTGGTGAAGATAATATGTTCTGCTCTTATTAGTGTGTAGAGTGTTGAGAACTAGGGTGGCTTCCTGCAGATGGCAGCATTTTGCTTTCTTGCTGATTCTGAAGATTTTTACAGTTTGGGGAGGCAGCTAATTAAATTTCTCTTCCCACCCCAACCATCTGTTCTTTTTTATATTTCTGAAATTAATATAACAGGTAACTCATATACTGCCTCCTTGTGAATGTACTTAAAGTTCTTTTGCTCAAGCACATGTCTCTCAGTACACTACAAGCTGCTGTGTCTGTTCTGGTTGTTTCAACATTAAATACATGTAGTTTGCCATTCCAGTATGATAAAGAATGATATTTCTACAATATTTCATTACATTTTCTCTAGCTATTTCAGTCACTGTTTGTGATGGACAAATATACTAAACTTTATGATCTGTCAATCATTTAAGGACTGCTGATTTTGTTAGATGAGAGCTACTGTATTGGAGCAGTTAGTGTCTGACATAGGTTCAAATCCGTCTCTGATGATGAAGCTTGCTAGATGATCTTGGGATAGTTACTCTCCCAGTCTAATCCTTTTCTTGGGATGTTGTAAGGATAAACTGAGAGATGCAAAATTATGTATGTTGTTCTGAGTGCACTGGAGGAAGAGTGGCATTAAAATGTACTAGATGGATGAAGCAATATAGGATGAAATTGTCTGAAATTATTGAATGTACATATTGGGCTTTATAGCAGGAAATGCTAATCTAAAATGCCATTTTTTTCTTGTGCATAAAAAGGTTTATTGAAAGAATCCCTTGCAAATCCCTGCTGTAACATAAGGGAGCATAGGTTTACTGTCCTTATTCAGAATATTCTTGATAATTTAGGCCTTGTCTGCATGATACAGTTAACCACGTTCCAGACTGGTGGCATGATGTTGCCAGAGGTGTTAATCGTGGCAAACAGTGATATGTGTTGCTCCATGTAAATTACTTTTAAACACTTTCCCATTGTGGTGTGTCCACACCTTTCCCCTCTTTGAGCTCCTGAGATTTCTTATGTCATAAATCATTACTTGCTTTCTGAAGAAAATCGTAGGAGTTGGTACTTTGAAGGAGAACCACAGGTGGCTAGATAGTGTCCGTTCTTTCATATAGTTTGGAATCAGAACTCAATGGCTGGCAGCAGCTAAAACTTTTGTTCCCCAGGATGATACAAAACATTCAGATTACCCTGGGCCAAAAAGGTTACATGAAATTATGATATAATTTCTGATGTGGATTCCTGAGACTGCAAGCTGCCAGCTCAACATGCCAACTTTCTTAGCCTAACCTGCTTCTCACACATACAAATGTGAAAACATAAGTCTCAAAGATCTAAAGTCCGCCAGCTTGGATACCTCAGTATGATTTTAGTGGCCTTTTAGCACCACTCTTACATGTGTGTTCTGAAAGTATTTTGTTTATGTTCATGTTGCCCAGAGAGCAGTGTTGTGGGTTTTCTATAAAAACTGGAATTGGAAATTTTTCCAGATGATTATGCAATGTCCTAAATGTACTATGATCTGATTGAGCATGTTTATTGCAACTTATGCTCCTTACATTGTTTAGGGGGGGGGGGAATCAAAGGCACTGACATGTTCACTGTAATTATAGCACACTCAAGGAAGTGTAGGTACAGTTGTCCATTCATCTGTTTCAACAAACTTTAACTCTCCTCGATAGAGGTCACTTGGAGCACTAGAGTTACTCATTTAGTTCTATATCAGTTTGGTGATTATAGTCTCTTCACCACAAATAATTTACATACATTCTGCATGTAATTTAACTCCTTTCTCCAGAAGATTTCTCTTTATATGTTGTGGGCCGTAATTTGGGGGCTCTGGCCTAATGACCTTGATTACTTATGTCACAGAACTTGGCAGTCTCTCTATTTAGCTAGTCTCCCTCAACTTTTTTCTTTATTTTTGGTAACTGCATTGTCTTTTGCTGTCCAGTACCTAAGCCTAAGGAGCTGCGGTGGCTCAAGTGGTTAAGACACTGAACTGCAGGCTGTAGAAGGTCAGTAGTTCAGCAGTTCGAGACCCGGGTGCCGCATGATGGAGTGAGCTCCCATCTCTAGTTCCAGCTCCTGCCAACCTAGCAGTTCGAAAGCAAGAAACTGCAAGTAGATAAATAGGTACCACTTCGGTGGGAAGGTAACAGCGTTCTGTGCGCCTTGGTGTTTAGTCATGCCGGCCACATGACCACGGACACATCTTCGGACAGCGCTGGCTCTTCGGCTTTGAAACGGAGATGAGTACCGCAACCCTAGAGTCGGATTCGACTGGCTTTCGAGCAAGGGAACCTTTACCTTTACTTTACCTAAGCCTAAAGCCATGATAGCAGGGGTAGGTCAATAAGACAGAGCTCATGGTTTGAAAGTGAACAAACAGAATGCTGAGCAGATGGTAACCATAGTGTGAGTTTAAATAATTCAATAGAATCAGAGATGGAAGTATGCTTTCAGTATACAATTAAATGCAGATTTAACTTGTTGCTGTTCCTGTACAGTGATGATTTTTGTACTATGCCAAAAAGGTTGTGTTTGTGTATTGTACTATGCTGTCATAATGCACAATTAGTATTAGGTGAAGTAAATGACAACATAACTTCTAGTTTTAGTAAATTTTTATTTTTTCAGACAGTAGCATTCAGTGAAAAGCATGGATTTTTTTAAAAAAAACACACAGTGAATTAGGCTGTTTATATTTTACCTTAAATGAGGATCAACTATCTCCCTCTGTTAGTATGGGAACTGATAGTTCTGTACTCGCAGAAGCTCTGGCTTAGATCCTATGAATGAATTCCATGTACAGTAGAAAGAGCCACAGAGCCATGAATACTCTTCTGCTAAAAGTTCAGTTTGTGCAAGATCAGTGGTTTAAATGGGCACTTGCGCAAATGAGAGTTTTAGTGGAAGAGGAAGCATGCTCTGTGGCAGAGACTATCTAGGGCGCACAAAACCTATTCATAGGATCCAATCCTCTGTGAGCAATACTGATATTTCCATGTTTACAGGTATAGACTTGAAATCCAGAGGCTGCATTCAAACATCACAATACACTGTGGTCTGTTTAAACTGTGGTTTATGCAACAAACTCTAGGTAGTCCGTTTATGTATAGACACCCCACTTCATCTTAAGGTCGTCAGGTCCCTCCTGGCCACCAGTGGGGGATGGGGGGGTAGGTTTGCCAGATGCAGGTTAGGAAGTTCCTGGAGATTTGGGGGTGGAGCCTGGGGAGGACAGGGACCTCAGTGGGGTACAGTGCCACAGAGTCCACCCTCCACAGCTGCCATTTTCTCCAGGGGATCTGATCTCTGGAAATGAACTGTAATTCCAGGGGTTCCCCAGGTCGCTGTTGAAGGCTGTCATCCCAACTTCATCTGCTTCTTACCTGCTCTCAACTTCCCCTCAGGGAGGTCATCTCCCCTGTACTGCTGTCTCTTTGGGTAAGCAGGCACAAGGCATAGAGCTGCTCAGCAATCCATGTTTTGCAAATTCAGATATCAAAATAAATCACAACAAACACAAATAAATTTACCAGCTACAAACCCTAGTTTGGATTCCTGGTTTGGTGCTAACCAACCAGTTCTGTCTTTTTGGACCATGTGCATTCAGATGCTACAACTACCCAGGATTTTTTAAAATAGAAAACACAAAGAAATATGGTTTACAAACCACAGTTGATCGTGAATGAAACTGCTCACTTATTTAAGGAGTCAGAATTTCCATTGTAAATAGGGGACGTGAGTTCACTGTGCTTCAGAATTCTGCCCCCGGGGGTCTCCATTGGTGCTTTGTATATAACAAGGCAAAGAAATACTAAGCCTTTTCACAACACAGGCATGGTAAACAGGCAGTTTTGAGCTTTTATTCACTGGGCTTTCCCCAGGGAATTGGTAATTCAGTTGTATTGATTATATCATTGACTTTTCTACACTCTAATCAAATTTTTATCTTTTACAACCAGTACTGCCTTTGATCTACCGTTGAATTTCAGTAATATATCTGATTTTTCTCTGTTTTGCTGACTCAAATGTTTACATTCAAATTAGGCATCTTACTTAATTGGGTACTTTGTTTAGAATTTAATTAAGTGTATGAAAGAGAAGTAATAAAGAAGTGATACTGAAATTATATAAGATATTGAATAAAGTGAGGTAGTGGGTCTGAGTGTAAACTATGCTAAGTTAGAGATTCTTGTGTTGAACAGCATGCAGACAGAACGAAAGGAGCTGAGAACCATTTCAAGCTTTCCAACAACTTTCTTTTAAATTCTTGTGTCTTTTTTTATCACACTGGTGCTCCAGTCAATATCATGCTCTTTGAGGTCTTAGTTAATAGAATCATAGAATCACAGAGTTGAACTGGGCCATACACATTATCTAGTCCAAGCCCCTGCTCAATGCAGGATCAGCCTACAGTATTCCTGACAAGTGTTTGTCCAGATGCTGCTTAAAGACTGCCAGGGAGGGGGAGCTCACCACCTCCCTAGGCAGCGGATTCCACTGTTGAACAACTCTTACTGTAAAAAAGTTTTTACTAATATACAGTCGGTACCTTCCTGCCCTTAATTTAAACCCATTATTGCGAGTCCTATCCTCTGCTGCCAACAGGAACAGCTCCCTGCCCCTCTAAGTGACAGCTCTTCAAATACTTAAAGAGAGCAATCATATCACCCCTCAACCTCCTCTTCTCCAGAGGAAACATTCCCAAGTCCCTCAGCCTTTCCTCATAGGGCTTGGTCTTCAGTCCCCTGATTGCTCATCCTCGTTGCTCTTCTCTGTACACACTCCATTCTGTCCACATTCTTTTTGAAGTAAGGCTTCCAGAACTGCATGCAATACTCCAGGTGCTGCCTGACCAATGCAGTGTACAGTGGTAACTATCACATCTTGTGATTAGGATGTTATGCCTCTGTTGTTACACCTCAAGATTGCATTAGCCTTTTTTGTTGCCACATCACACTGGCTGTTTACGTTTAACTTTCAGTCCACCCTTAAATGTTCTACTTTCATATTTCTTCAATTCCTATATATTTCTTTCTTCAATAATAGTTCTAGATCGAAGAACCACCAGTCACATGAAGAATGCCTAGTAATGATTCCATGCTATGAAATATCTACATATGCCATGACATATATGATTGACTTGCTACATGGTTTATTCCTGTCATATGGAGAGTAGTGCAGTTTTATGGTGGCAGCTGGCACTGATGTGTGGAATTTCAATTTAAATGTGTAAGTGGGCTTCAGCATCTATACTGAGGCACTCGCCAGTGCATAGCTAGGGGTTCATGGTCACCAAAGCAATGATAGGATTATTATTGTATATTATGGGCTGAGTCAAGAAGCAGAGCACGGGTTTGGTATTTAGTAGGAGTGTATCACCCTTGCCATAGATGGACTATTATCTTGTATTATATAATTGCTTTTTATCTGCTGTGGGAGACTGTGGAACAGACTTTTCTGTTGGATTTATCTGCTTATGGTCACACTACCATTTGCCTATAGGTAGCTAACGGGTGGAGGTTGGTGGTTCCTTGACATCCTGTTCCAGGATTTGAGGGAGCGAAAGTAAAAAAAAAAACACCTTGTTATGTTGAGCAGTTGAAGGTCTTTGAGATGCCCATGGAGATGTCTTGAAGTTCAAGTGACAGAAAACCCTTACTAAATCTTGTCAATTGTAGCTGCAGTTAAAGCATAATCCAAAATAGAAATACTATTGGCATTTGGATCAGCTGTTTGGATACATTTCAACTTTTAATGGATTTTCTCAGTGGATGTTGACAAGCTGCTAGTGGGAGTGTGTGCAACCACATGTTCTTGGTCCCCTGTCCTTCATGACTAATTAGATCAGTGGGGGAAGAGTGACCTAATTCTGAGAGATATAATTATTAACATTGTTAAGAAAGAGGTGGTTTCAAGTGGCATGTGAGGAGGAGTGATAATTCCTCCAAAAGAAGCTATTTTAATAAAATGTTGTATCATCCCTTGGTTGCTGCACAACACCAGGTTTAGATTAGGTATTTGTATCATCCCTTGGTTGCTGCACAACACTAGGTTTAGATTAGGTAACATAATTTCTTAGGCTGTTTAAACTCCTAATGTGGTTGCAGACTGGTTTAGGGTCAGAGACAGCTTTAGTTGCCCTGCTGGATAAGATCAACAGGGTTTTATGTCCTGTGTTGGTCTTATTAGCTCTTGACAGTTTTGATAGTGGGCTAGTAAACATTGATACAATTATTATAGAGTGAAATTGGAAGTTGGGGGATGACTCTGATTGAAACAATTTTTGACTAATTTACAGAATGCTACATGGGATTATTTTAAAACTCCTGTGTGGAACCACAGGATCTGTCTTCTTTTTGTTTTTGTTTTACATCTACTGTAGAGACATAGGAAAAGACTGTGCTGAGAGGCCAGGATTCAATTACCATCAGTACACTAATAATATTCAACTCTAGTTTTCATTATATTCTGTGTGAGAGAACTATGTATAGACAAAAGGGAAACAATGTAACCTGAAGCCATCCAACTGGGGATAGCTGGGAATCTTCAAAGTTTAGCCATGTAGGGTATATTCTACTTCCAACAGAAATCTGCCCCATACTTTCATTAATCAGACTGTATTAGTCTTCCTCACAACATTCTCAGTGTGATGACTAGTTCATGCTAATATGTTTTCCCAGAAACTGGGTATTCACAGACATGGCTGTGTAGAGAAAATAAGCAAAACCTTTAAATTTGAGCAAGTGTTGGTCCAGAGTCTGAATTTGGGGAGTTCAGAGTTCTTTTGAAAGTAGGTCCTAACCTTCATGTCAAGTTCAAGAATGAACTTCTGAATCATATTCTTTGTGGAGCAGCTCTTTAGAAATATCATAAAGTTTCAGCTGGAATGGAAAGCAGAAATCCAGCCTTGGGCTTGAGATATGAGATTGTATGGTGTTGTATTAAAGCAGCTGCACTGAAATGGTTTCTAGGTGCAATTTGATTACTACCTCAGAAGCCGTTAACAGTCTGGGACCTGACACATTTTCCTTATATAAGCACATCTGCCTTTGAAAACAAGTGGTGAGGCAAGGCTTTGTTAGGATTTCTTCAGAGTGGGAAATAAAATTGATTGGGATATTGGGAGCTTTGTAAAGCGTATCACTTTGGGAACCCTTTAGCTACAGAAATCCATTTGAACCCAATTTTATTCTGGTTTTTGAAAGTATTTATGTTTTTAATAAAAATATTACCCAGCATTTACTGTGTTTCCCCGAAAATAAGACACTGTCTTATATTTATTTTTTCTCAAGAAGACACACTAGGGCTTATACCACAAATGCATAGAAATCCTGCTAGGGCTTATTTTTGGGGTAGGTCTTATTTTCGGGGAAACAGGGTATATGGAAGCCTTGTTTATTTTATTTCCACATTCTTCAAAAGATGAAAACACGGAGAAAAAATTAATTTACCCAGCAACATTGTTTGGCGGGTTATGACAGGTAATAAGAATATAGTTAGGTGGAACAAAGCATTTGGAATAGGATTTTTCAAAGAGTTTTACAGTGAGTTTGTGGGAATTTTCCTGGTGTTACTGGATGAAAATTTATTTAAACTCTGTTATACAGATGGCTATGTAGACTTGGTTCCCTTGTGAGAAAATACACACTTGTTTTTCATTTTCTTAAAATCTTTATTTTAAATAATCCAATGACCCAAAAGTCTTGGACAACATAAATCATTCTAATACCACCCCATTTCCACCCTTAAATTGAGGCAACTGTGGCCAAAATTTCTTAAAATATTACTATTATTTAATACAAAATATTTGTGTAGAGTGTTTTGAGGCTTTAAATAGTTAGTGCACTTAATATTTATTAAGAAGCTGTGAGGTAGTTCCTGATTTTTCTATTTAATAAAATTCTAAAATGTCAGAAGCAGATTTAAAACCTCCATCTGGGTAGCATTTGTATTTTGTTGTTGTTGTTGTTGTTCAGTCGCACAGTCGAGTTCAACTCTTTGCGACCCCATGAACCACATCATGCCAGACCCTCATTCAAAGCAAAGTACTGGATTCGTTTCAAGATGCTGATCTTGACCTTTAAACCCTTATGCGGCCTGGGACTGACATATCTGCAGGACTGCCTCTCCCTGTATGTGCCCTGAAGATGCTCTGCGGATAGCCATCTACTGGTTGTCCTTGGCCCGAAAGATGCCCGCCTAGCCTCAACCAGGGCCAGCCTAAAGTCAACAAATTAATTAAAAAGGAATACAGACATATGAGAATCCAATCTAATAGCCTAAGCTAAAAGCTGTATGCTTTTTTAACAATAAATATTTTTAACAATATTTAAAGCTGTGGCTGGTTGGCTTAGACTGAGTCGATTGAAATTGAATCCAACAAAGATTGAGGTCCTATGCCTGAGTCGGGGTGGCCAAGGGGTAGGGATCTCACTCCCAACCTTTGATGGGGCACACAAAATATTTCATCTTAGTTATAGAGGGACGGGTTTTTCTTCACTGGCCCAGTTTTAAAATTGGATTAATTTTGAATGTCCAATGAATGTTCTCCAGATCAATTTGATGTAATTGGTCTGATTCAGAATCATACCGGGGAGAGTTCAGCCATCAGTAGTGAACTGGTCCAGTGTCATCAGTGAACTGTAAAGGTTTGGAAATTTAAAATATGAGTTTTTGTGCAAAAAAGAGAGGGAGATCTGAATGAATGTATCTAGCAGGCTAACAGGTATTGAATGTAGGGGCAAATTAAACATTCATAGCAGCTAAATGATTTTCATTCTCTTCAAGTTATTTTGCTAGAAAGCTCCTTGCATCAGGCATCTATGGTTCACTTTTGTCCTACCTTATCCTAAAGCTGTGAAATATATCAAAAATAGGAAACCCTTGCAGATATTTGTGACCCTTGCATATCCTGTGTTTAGTTTTCATGGTGGTAATGATAATTCTTTCAAATTGGTGTAGAGAGAGATTGGATAGAAAGTAGGGGGAAATAATAATTCTGCTTTATTATGTTTTGGCTAAACAGGATTACTGCAATAAGTTCTGTCCCACCCCCTCTATATTCTTTATGCTGCATTGTGTCTCCATTCTGTCTGCTCATCATTCCCCTAGCCTCCTTCCCAGAGGTTTCTAATCTCCTGTGCGGACAATGAGAGAGCTGCCATGATTTTCTGTAAAGTAGTTTCCTACTCGGTAATCCTTCCAAAACCCCACTGTATGCATCGTTTCCCCTGTGGGTTGAGTCATATACAGCTCTTTTCTTTTACAACTGTTAAGAGAAAACTTCACTGATTTTTCCTCCCTGGCTCCCTGCTTTAAATAATTATCACTCCATAGTAGCTGGAGAAGTATCAAGATGCATGAAGAGTGAGATTGCTTGGTTGAAAGAGGCCACTGTGAATGACTTGAGTTTTAGATGGGAGGGGCAGCCGAATTCATTGCCTCTTGGGGCTGCCTTTGTGGTGGGAACTTGGTTTTGTTCTCAAGAAAAATACCTTGGCTAATTTCAAATGGGAACAGAATGCCTCATAATTTATATATTATTTATATCTTGCTTCTTGTAGAAGAATACTTTTGAAACCTTTCAGTAAGAAAGGGTGATCAGATAAATGCTGGAATACTAGTAGGCAGGACTTGATGGCTTTTTCAAACTTTTTTTATATTCATAGATGCTTATTTCAAGATTAATAAGTGTAGGTTTGACTAACATCCCTTCATTAGATCTTGTTTATCTTTTAAAAAAATCAGGAGAAGTATGCAACTCCTACATCTGAGAAAGGCCGTACTGTTTTCTTGAATCAGGCCCTAACAGAGAGTTTCCTTTTTGTTATCCGGAACAGAAATAGGACGTGTAGTCTGCTGCTCATTAGCAGCTAGAGATCAAACATTAAACTTTTACATGACAAGCATTCATTTATCATTGCCAGAATAGCTGTTAAGAGTGTTGGACTAGGATATGGGAGACCTAGGTTTGAATCCCCACTCTGCCATGGAAGCTGGCAACCTTGGGACACTCGGCCTAACCTACCTCAGAGAGTTATTTGTGAGGATGTGATGTAGGAAGAGAACTATGTAAGCTGCTTTGGGTCCCTGTTAAGTAAAAAGGAGGGGTATAAATAAAGTATCTATTTTATATTGCTGTAAAAGCTTAAATGTTTACACAAGCCTTGAACAATTATTTTTTGAAAAGTCATTACTCCTTTTTTTTTTGCATGCAGTTGTCAAGATTATGTGTGTGCTTCCTCCTCTGAAAATGTATTTACAAAACACTGTGATAACCTGCATTACTACCGAGTGCCTCATTTCCATAGCACCATATTGAGCAGAGGCTCAATCATATCTGCCAAATCAATACCAACCAGTGAGATGCAATGGGACATACATCTGTAATGCAGCTGTTGCCACTTGCCTGAGTTGATGTCCTGGGCTTGGCTCTCAATCCCTTACCCAGTGGAAGAAGCTGTGAAAGGGGCCATCCTTCAGCAGCAGAGGGAGACAGATGGGAAAACACCAACATGCCTGACCCCAAACTTGATAGCCAGCTGGCAGGGTTAGCTGGACAGCTCCTGGTGCCAAGCTCCCCAGCTGGGCAACTTACCATCAACTGCACCTGGGGAGGGTGGAACAGAGGAGGGAGGGTGAAATCTGGCTTGGTAGGTGTGGCTCTGTAAGTGATGTTGTTGTTCAGTCACATAGTCGAGTCCGACTCTTCGCGACCCATGGACCAGATCACGCCAGGCCTTCCGGTCTTCCGCCGTCCTCTGAAGTTTGCTCAACTTCATGTTCGTTGCATCTATGACACTGTCTAACCATCTCATCCTTTGCCGTCCCCGTCTTCTTTGACCTTCAATCTTTCCCAGCATCAGGGTCTTCTCCAGTGAGTGCTCCCTTCTCATTTGGTGGCCAAAGTATTGGAGCTTCAGTTTCATTATCTGGCCTTCCAGGGAACAGTCAGGGTTGATTTCTTTGAGGATTGACTGATTTGTTCTTCTTGCAGTCCAAGGGACTCTCAAGAGTCTCCTCCAGCACCATAGTTCAAAAGAATCTATTCTTCGGCGCTCGGCCTTCCTTATAGTCCAACTCTCACAGCCATACATGACTACTGGGAATACCATTGCTTTGACCATGCGGACTTTTGTTGGCAGGGTGATGTCTCTACTTTTTATCATGCTGTTTAGGTTCGCCATCACTTTCCTCCCAAGGAAATCTTTTAATTTCATGGCTGCTGTCACAGTCTGCGGTGATCTGGGATCCCAGGAACGTGAAGTCTGTCACTACTTCCACAGCTTCCCCTTCTATTTGCCAAGGAGTGATGGGGCCGGATGAATTCTGGCTTGTGATTCATCCAGGCCAGCATTTTGCATGATGTACTCTGCATATATATTAAATAAGCAAGGTGACAGTATACATCCTTGTCGTACTCCTTTTCCTATGCTGAACCAATCAGTTGTTCCATATCCGGTTCTAACTGTCGCTTCTTGGCCCTTATACAGGTTTCTCAAGAGACATGTGAGGTGGTCTGGTACTCCCATCTCTTTAAGGACCTGCCATAGTTTGTTGTGATCCACACAGTCAAAGGCATTAGCATAGTCAGTGAAGCAGAAGTAGATGTTTTTCTGGTTCTCTCTTGCTTTCTCCGTAATCCAGCGAATGTTGGCAATTTGATCTCTAGTTCCTCTACCTCTTCGAAACCCAGCTTATACTTCTGGCAGTTCTCTATCCACGTACTGTTGAAGCCTGTAAGTGATGGAGGGCTCTAAATAGCCTTGAGAAGGCAGCCAGCAAGAAGAAATGGAGAAAGTAGAGGATACAAAAGACAGAGTGGGAAAGATCATGGGACTGATCTGAAGAGGTGGTAAAGACTAGCTCTTCAAAGGAGGAGGAAGGAGGTTGGTGTGGAATGAGGGAGAAGGAGATGAGAGTGACAGGGAACCACCAGCTAGAAGGGGAGGAGACAACAGTAGTAGGAAGGAGGAAGGACCCCAGTTCTGAAGGGGAGGCTGGGAGAAAGCCGAAGCAGGTGAGCCTGGTGTTGCTAATCGTTAATGTTTAAAAGTTTAATTAAAATTGTAATAGTTTCAATGATTTCTTTAAAAATGTACACCCCTATTGTCAGCATTTGTCAGTTGTGGTGATCTACACACTATGCTGCCAGTATGTTTGCTGTGAGGAACCCTGGCATACATATAGCAAATATGGAGTAGATCCACACTGTGTACCTATGGAAAGATGTCATGCAAGTACAAGTGTGCATGCAAAATTTTTATTTGAACAAATGTGCATTTCAAAGAGGCACATGTGTATGTAGGTGTGTTGCTGATCTGAACAAATGTCTTTACTTTGTTTCTCTATTTTCCCCTCTGCAAAATTATTTGGTTGTACATCAGAGATGCCTGGAATATTACCAGCAATAATGTGCTTGGCTTCACTAGCAAATCTGCGGCTTTCTGGAATTTTAGAAAGTTGCATGGTGCTAGTACTGTGTGTTTATTTGGTTAAGCAATGCCTGTTTTATCAGTTTTAGAATACCAATAAATACTGATAAAGTCCAAATCCAGCGATTATGAATTGATCAATGCCTGTTTTATCAGTTTTAGAATACCGATAAAGTCCAAATCCAGCAATTATGAATTGATTTAAATTTCTCAATTTGTAGGACTGGACTGTTTGATCGGTACTGAATATGTTTATTTATTTGCTTCGTTTATACCCCTCTTTTCTCCCCAGTGGGGACCTAGGGTAGCTTACATCATTCTCCTCTCTTCCACTTTTAACTTCACAATTCTGTGAGGTAGGTTAGGCTGAGAGAGTGTGACCGGTGCAAGGTCATCCAGCAAGCCTCCATGACAAAGTTAGGGATTTGAACCTGGGTCTCCCAGATTCTGGTCTGCTGACATTCTGTACATACACCACACTGGCTGTCACTGATTTTCACCTATATATTGTTGTCACAAAATTGCAACGTTAGTCATTCATATTCATAAATAGTCTGTTTCTTATCTGTTAGAAGTATTTTTAAGTTAGATAATTAAACTATCATTTCCTAATATAATGTTTTTTGTAGACTTTTCAGATGGATAATTCATCTGGAATCTACTTAATTTAATGAAAAATATTTCCCATTGTTTCATAGTAAAAGACCTCTTATATGATTCAGACTGCCATGGAGCGTGTCCCAGAGGACTGATGGAGCAGGTCAACTGGAAATATATTCGTAAAGAGGGTAAATTATGAGATGGAGGATAGGTAGAGTAGTTCCCTCGATAAACTACATAAAACCGGTTACTGGCACCTTTCCTCATTTTGGAAATTTGTCATTTGGGAAAGTCATTAAAAGTAGCAACATTATAGCAGTTTTATATGAACAGGAAATGGTAGATCATCTTATTAGGAATGAAAGAAGAAGACTCTGTGAATAGTGTCTTAAATATTATTTTGTATTGGCAACTGGATATAAATAAATGGTACTGATGCTTCATCTAGCATAATTCTTTTTGTTGTAATAATTTGATTGTTTCCTTTATTTTCCTCTTTTTCATCTTCAGTCTCCTCCCCTACAGCCCTGAAACACTTTATGGAAGCCTCTGACATTTATTATATCTTTTTGATCAGTGTTTCCCAACCTGTGGGTGGGGACTCAGAAGTGAGTTGTGAATTCTCTGAAAGTGTATCACAGACTAGCCCTCCATAATGGCCACTCCTGCCCTTTCCATTGCTCTCTCTTGTATTTTGGAAACAAAGAACTGACCATAGAAACTGTATCTTCCATGTCATATATTAATTGATATGTTTTTCACTGTATAGGCATGTTGATCAAGTAAAATGTGTTCTGATAGTTACTAGAGTGAGAATCTTGGAGGGGGGGTTAGAGAGCATAATGAAGGAGAGGGTGGTCAAAGGCTGGAATGTAGCCTCCATATGAAAGACTGTGTATGTCATAACATCACTTGCTTGGGGCTCATATAGCTGTGCCCTTTGTGTGATGTTGGTTTCTCAAAAACATCTGGCTGGCCAGTGTAGAAAATGGGATGCTGACCTAGATGGGTGCCAAGGTCATAGTTTGCCTAGGGCACCAAAAACCCTTGGGTCTGCTTTGGACGGGTCACCATACCAACTAAATTTGAACTTGTGGGTCACCATACCAAAAAGGCTGGGAACTGATGTTCTTGATAACAAATTGGGCAGGTAAGCTTTCCTGCCCCTAAATAGTTACATAGCTCTATTCATAAACCCACCCATCTCTTGATTATACGTTGGAGTATAACTAAGGTCCAACTACATGTAAAATCTACCATGTGATCACCACAGGGACTGGCAGCAGGACTCCTTCAGTGAGCTCCCTTTGGGAACTCAGTTTAAGAAGCACCATGGGGGTGGTGGAGGTGGCATGATATATCCTGATCTTATCAGATCTTGGAAGGCAAGCAGAGTTAATACTTAATAATAATATCTTTATTGCATTAGCAAGAAAGCCATAGCAACTGTACAGGATTAAAAAAACAACAACACACACTTAAAATTGTCAAATTTGTATATAGGTCGACAGTTATCAGGAGTAAACTAATTAAACTCAGGGAGATTTGTTTTCTTAATCACCACGGCTAGAAAGGAAGCCACTATAGCCGTGGTTTGATTGTCAGGGGAATTATCAGACAATAGCACTGAAACTACCCAAGGAAGGAGGGGAAGCTTTTCTTTTCTCATAACGGGAATGATATATCTTTCTCTTTCCTTATTCCACGTAGGACAGAAAAGCATTATATGATCCATAGTTTCTATCATCTCTTGTCCACAATCGCAAACTTGTTCCGAAAATGGAAGTCCCAAGAAACGACCAGAGAGCACCTTAGAGGGGAAGGAATTAAGTTTCGCCAAGTTGAAAGCTCTGCGTTGTCTTGGGATCTTTAAAGTATAGCAATATGACGGGATAGCCTCGGGGGCGGGGGGGAAGACCCAAGGATAGACCAGAGCAAGTACGTCGAGCTCTTTGGAAGGTACTGCTGAAGTCAAGATCCTTTTGTTTTGATTTGATTTCTCTGAGTGACTCGTTTAACAATGGAGTTTTTATATCAATCCCCAAAGTTGTTAATTTCTTCGCTTTGATCGACTGTTCTTGTAGGTATCGCAGGGGATTAAATGTGAGAAGCCCACTTTATTTGTGCTACCACCCTGGGCGCCCTTCTTCACAAACAGTTTGAAAGCTGCGAGCCAGGCTCTCTTTTCCATTGATGGTTGGGCAAATTCAACCCTAAGTGCGGTTCCCGCTACACATCTCGAAACTGCCGCAGTTTCCCTCAGAAAAGTGTGTAGGAGTGAGTCAAGGATGTCAGATACACCTTCAATCCACACCGCGCACCTGTAAAGGATCTGCGGGGCAACCTTCGCATTGAAAATCTTAATGGCAGCTGGTATATGTTTAGCACCTTTGGAATAAAAGAATTTTTAAATCGCCTTAATTGTGATATTCGCAGCTTTGAGGGCCGCCTGAATATGTTGTTTCCATGATAGGTTGTAGTTAAAAATGATACCCAGGTAGTTAAATGAGGGGACTCTCTCCAAGGTCCCACCCAGTGTGCTTATCACCTTAGGTCCATTATGAAAGGTTCTAGAGAACCTAAGGACCTTTGATTTGGAGTAATTAACTTTAAGGTCCTCTTTATTGCAATGGGTAATGAATGCATTAATTACTGATTTTAGACCTAGTCCTGTTTTAGAGAGAAGGATGGCATCATCTACGTAAAGAAGAATTGAAATTGGTGTGTTTGCGAGAAAAGGGGGATGTCTAGCCTGTGATTTCACAAATGGAATCATATTGTTAACAAATAGATTAAATAAGGACAGAGCAAGCAAGCAGCCTTGTTTCACACCCTTGTTGGTTTGGAAGCTAGCGGTGAGTTGACCCTGCCAATTATATCTAATTTGGGCGGAAGTGTTGGGTTAATACTTAAAAGGGAGACCACCGAGGAAGACTCTGCAGAGAAAGATGCTTTTCACCTGTCTTGAAAGCCCCTTGCTAGGGTCACCATAAATTGGTTATGACTTGACAGCACTTAATGCGCGCGCGCACACGCGCACACACACACACACACACACACACACACAGGGTAGGGGTGTGCATTCAGATATACCGAAACTAAAATTACACCCCAAATAAGCTGTTTTGGGTCAGCTCAGGTCGGACTGAATTGATGCAAAACTCCACCTAAATTGCTTCATAAAAGTGGTAGAATCTTGGAGTGTGAGATTGAAATCCTTTATTTACTCTTTAGTGGTCATCTTGCTTATTTGTGCTATTTTGATGTGTCTTCAAAAGGTAGGCTGGGTAAGATAGGCATGTACAGAATTTATGTTTTGTGTTGAGAATGCCAGTGAAGTTATGTAACTTTTTGCAATGATGCCATCCTCTCTAGTCCCTCAGCTAAATGTATGTCATTGATCAGAATTACATGGTTCCCCCCCCCCCCCATTTGCACATATTGAACAGAGTCAGGAGTGTTCTTTTCAGAAGGCAGCTAGTAAGAGAACAAACAGTTCTCTTTCGGAGATTCTGTTACGGCTAAATAAAAATGATTGTGGCATTAAACGGCAAGGCTTACGAATGGTCAGATCCTTCCGAATAATGAAAGATAATGTAAATTACAAATCGGACTGTTTTATATTTCTCCTGCAGGAAAAGTTTATGTACTTATAATCTGTAACAGGCACATTTGCTGAGGGTTGAACTGTTTCTCAAGAGCAGCTTCTTTTGTCTATATGTACTACCCCCAAAGGTTCCAACCCATGTTGACCTCATTTGGAGCAGAGTGGCTGGCCGGCCCCTGCTGTTGGTGTTTCTTTGGGGAAAGAGAATTCTTTTCAACATAAAGCCAATGCATTGCCCAGCTTTCTCTGAAAGGGCAGGCTGACTTCTTGAGCCTCACCATTGTGATACAGGCATGCCCCACTGAGCACATTGAAGCTCTGCTTAACATTTTTCTCTGCAAAATTGTGAGTCGCTTCTAATGGGATAAAGATATGCTCATTTCTAGAAATAGCATAAATGTTTTATTTCAAAAGCTCTTCATTTACTACCCTAGGGAGGTTTTTTTTTTAAGTTTCTAGGAGGATGCATTTTCTGTGAAGCCAAATGGTCTTGCTTAATTAATTATTAAGCATTTTTTTCTTTTGTCATATCATTTCTAAACTTGCTTTGAACAAAGCACATGAGTGGCTGAATGAAAGATAGAACATGCAGTCCACCGTGTTTGTTATCAATTTGTAGCTGACAGACCAGATGTGTGGAGTTTTGTTTAGGAAACATGGCATCAAGAAGCAAGCATGTTAGAAACAAGTTAGATAAAGTGATTAAGAGACAAATAAAAGGGTGAAATTTGCACAAAAAAGCAACACCTCTTCACAGCTCTGTGTAGTCTGTTGCAGAGCATAACTGCAGTACTTTGAATGGGAAGGAGGGGCTGAGAGGCGGGGACGGGTTTGGGAAACAATAGTTGAGAGTCTCACTGTCCCAGCCAGTTCAAATTCCATATCCTCACAATTAGCTTGGGAAAATAGAAAGCATGGGCACGAAAGCATCCACTGGATCTTCTGTCCTGTAAAAGATTGTGAAGATTCTATTAAAGCAGTGTCCGGGGGGATTTCTTACAATTATTCATCTTGGTTGTGGAGTACAACCTGGAATGACAGAAGAAATAGAGGGGGGAACTGTTGATTTGCTGTAGGAGAGGCAGGGGGAGACATGTATGAAGGAGCGCTGAAGCAGAAATCTCCATCTTGCTTCCATGCAAACATGGACAAAGATTGGCTCTCCTCTCTCCATCCTTTCCCTGCATGTTGTAACTGGCTGTTTGCAGTCAGCGGCGTTATGTTTCAGAAGGAAGCTTTCAGGTTCAAGGACTGTTAATGGCTTCTAATTGATAGGACATTAAGGACAAACTCAAAGTTTCACAGGAAGAAGAAACAAAGGGGGGGGGCGAGCGGTGGCAAGGGGAGGCACAAAGTTAGTAGGGTTTGCAAGAACTGTTTGAAAGCTCTGGAAATTAGTTTTCCCACGTGAAATTCTTGCTTTCTATGGGATACAAACTGCAGGAGCATAGACAAGCTTCTCTGAAATGGTGGTGTTCATCAATACAAAGCTCAAATCCCTAATCAAATTTTTCAAGAAAAAGAGTAAGTAAATGTGGCTGCTCTCTTTTCAGTTTTTAATTTGCACTTGGAATGCATTTAGATATTTTAGGTAAAATAACTGAATCAGCCTTACAGAAATGTTAAGTAACTTGCTTTCTTTTTCCTATGGAATAACTCGTTTCGTTTGTCACTTCATAATGTGTGCAGGTAGCTTATTAAAAGCAGTGTCCTTGGGCACCTGCTCTCTTTTTGTTGTTCAAAACTTTTGGATCTTAGCCTGCGGATTTTCCTTGTTTGTCAAGGGCACCATCGGAAAAGCAGAATGAGTTTTTCTTTTGTTTCTTACAATGCAGTATAGTACAGCTGCATCAGTTGTGTGCAGAAACAACTACATGCAGAAAACATAGTCTAGACTGATTTCTGTGTACTTAAACATCTTCTGCTGTGATAGCACAAACTTGTAGTTGATGTTTTAGTGGTTCCAACATGATTCTCAAATGGTTTTCATTTATAGCAAAAAACAAACATACCAGAGTTAATCATGTTAGCAACAGGCATGTTCTTCTTCTTCTTCTTTTTTAAAAAAGTATTCTGTATGTAGCGCCAAACTGAATTTAATGTGGTACGGTTCGAGCTCTAGGCTCTGGGGAGGGGGGCATGATGATAAAATCTGCCAAGCAGCATTTGTCAGCTTCCCTATAAAAAGGTGGATTTTCTCTCCTTTTCATTATATAAACACATCTTTCATTTTCTGTAATACAAGAATGACTGATGTGATCATGTAGTTGGGTGTCATCTCTGTTCATTATCTTTTGGCTTTGACCTTTGATTTGGAAGGACAGAGAAGTTGGTCATGTATGGTGTCAGCATTATCTGCCTTGCTGCATGATGTGTTTCTGGTCGTGTCCAATATAATGAATTTAGATGTAAAAGAGGTCAGCAGCACAATGCACGAGGGAATCTAAGGGCAAACAGATCATGTACATGTACTTAGGAAGGTGCTGGAATGATGATTAAATAGGGAAATGTGTACCATGCTCACCTGCCCAATTTGTTATCAAGAATAAAGAGTACCTGAGAATGCCTTAGCAAAAGGAACAGAATGCAGTGCACTTAATTTGCTACATCAAGAAACAAATCACTTCTATATGCTGCTGATTGATTTCCCACCACCTTTATACCTTTTGGCATACAGTGTTTCTAAAGTGAAATAGTGCTGCAAGGGTGTGTGTTATTACTGTATGTACAGTAACCAGCAGTACAAGGCTTACTCATTATCCCAAGTATATCTCATGTTGAGAGAGAGAGTCAGCATTTTATTAAGTTCCTCCATGCCTGATCTCCAAGGTTGATGAAGTGGCTGGTAGTAGATGTTAGGGTTTTGCAAAGATGGTATATTTCTTTAGGGAGGGGGAGAATTTCTCTGTGTGGGGCACTGAAGAGGTGTGGTCTTGATATTAAGCAACAAGAAATGATGCAGATTCAGTCACAGGGAAGTGATGAGTGCAGTCTTGGGTAAGTTCACATGTATGTAGCATGTATTTAGGGTAAAAGCATAGAAGGTAAGAGAGTGACAAACATATGGACCAAATGTTGCCTGGAGAACAATACAGTGTCCTTGACTTTCTACCTCCCCCTCTCCTACTGGTCACCATTTTCCTGCTAGCACAGTGTAATGTATTCAATAGCTGCCATTGAATGCATAACTGTATGTGAACAACATAATTGACTTGCCATGTTAAGCTTCGTCCTGGGCTAGGATCCAAATCCATCCAATCGCATTAATAGCCCAGGAAGAACTAACCAATCACTTGTCAGCAAGCTCCCTTAGCGGGAACGTCCGTGATTGGTCCTTATGCATACAACCTTATTGGTTGGTAAATGTACAGTAAGTGTGGCTACATTAGCCGGGAGAGTTTAAATGCAGGACAGCTACAATGTAAAAGCTATTCTGGCTATCAGATGTTGATCCGTGTTGGAGTTGTGTTTGTTGTGGAATAAAGCTGAATCTTTGCTGAATCACTCTCCGACTACTTTGTTAAGCGAGCGACTTAACAAACAGGTTGATTCAAAGTGCTATTGCAACTGACATTTACTGAAATGTAAGATACTAGCTGATTTGTGTTTTGGTTTAGGTCTCTTGATTGGAAGTTGTATATGAGATTTAAAAATGGAATGCTGTGTTAGATTACGGCACAAAAGTAGAGAGTTACTGTTGGGATTTTGAAATACTACAATATAAGTTGCTGCTGTGATGGGAAAAACAAGTTACTTGGTGCAAGTACACTAATTAAGCCAGTTCCAAGGGATCTCAGAGTCTGCTCATGTGCTGAAGCATAAGAGTAAGTCTGGAGCTTTTCCTAACTTCCCAGCCATTTATGCCACAATTCCTATAGAACCAGAGGTAGACTGGGGAGTCCTGGCTCAGAAGCAAGTTCAAGCTCAGTAATATCGGTGGCTCTGTGAACCAGCAGTTCAGGAGCCACTCAGTTCAAATTCAGCAGCACCAACAATAGGTGGAAAGTCACCCATTGTCTCCACCTGCTCTGTTGCCAACCAGCAGTTGTGCCAAAAGGTCCAAGCTAAGCAGACCCTGCAGTGCTTGCAAAGCTACTGGGGCTTGGCTCTGCTTCTTCCTGGCTGCTAGTATCCATGCAGGGCATTGGCCCACAGGGAACATCCCCTGTAAGTTAAACAGCCAGTCCACCCTTCTGTAGGCCATCCAGTGTGGATGTGTATACATCTTATGGTGGTGTGAAGATCCAGCAGTTGGTAATGAAACTTTTATGAAGGTTTTGCCAGACAATACGTCACAAGGAGTTAAAAACAGATGACCCTTCTATGAAACCATGATGCTATTTGAGGAAAGCCAAAATACCCCTAGAAGTTCCATTCAGTGATATTCTATTCCTGTAGCTTGATATATGTGGGGTTATGGAAAACTGGGAGTGTAACTTGTTTCATTTAGATTTAGAATTGGCAATATCCAAAAGTCATAACATGAGTAATCTCTCCCCTTTTTTTTGCCTTTTAAAATATGCTTTTTTGTTGCCATCAAGTCACAGCTCACTTATGGCAACCCTATATAGCTTTCAAGGCAAGAGACTTTCAGAAGTTGTTTGCCATTGCCTGCCTCTGTGTTGCAACCCTGGTATTAGTTGGCCATCTCTCATGCTAACCAGAGCTGACCCTGCTTAGCTTCTAAGTTCTAATGAGAAGGGGCTAGCCTGTCCTGTCCAGGTGAGGGCAAAACAGGCCATTGCCAGTGAGCAATAAATAGTAGTGCTGTTTTGCTACTAAGAAGCAAAACTGATAGAAGCCCAGGTGGGAGTGGTGCCTAGCTGTGACCAAGTTTTGCAGTTGAAGGCAGAAGGCTACGACTTGTTCAGTGATGATGGCTAATGTGTTGTATCTAGGACTGGTGCCCGCACTTTTAAAATGTGCTGACATACAGATAATGGGATACAGCGTCTGTGTTTTCTTACATTTCCACAAGCTGATTAGTTACTTTGACAGTTTTTGAAGCGCTGCCACAACTGAGTTTAATCACAACATTAAAGTCTCTGCCTTTCTGTTTTACAGCTGTCTCCAATCTAGATGAAGAGAGTAGATGGACGGTCCATTACACTGCCCCCTGGCATCAGCAGGAGAATGTGTTTCTACCCTCCACAAGACCACCATGCGTGGAAGATCTGCACCGTCAAGCCAAGCTGAATCTGAAATCAGTACTAAGAGGTAGGGTGTCGCCAGCAACATTATGGTTAAAACACCAAGAATGCCATGTGAGCAGCAATATACTATGAGAATTTTTTTTTGTCATTTGTAAGTGGGTATCATTTATATTTTTAGTTTCATATGCCACCTTTCCAGAGGCAGGTCACAAAGTAAACCATAAAATAAAATCATAAAACCTACAGCATAAAACAGTCCATGAAACCAGGACATTAAAGCATCATTACACTATTCTGCAGGTAAAACTGAGTATTCATAAAACACTTCTCAGACTAGAAGCACTATAAAGATGAACAGCACAGTTAAAGCCTGGGTAGAAATAAATGTTTTTGGTCTTGCACTCAAGTGAGAGGGCATCCTAAGACAAGCTGCCACCGCTGAAAAAGCCTTTTCTGTTGTAGCTACCAACCTCATATCTGCAGGCAGGGGCACAGCAAGCAGACCTTGGAGAGAGGATCTTAACTACAGACTGAAAAGTACAAGAGGGAGGTGGTCCTTCCCATACCTTGGTCTCAAGTCATTTAGAGCTTGAAGGGTAAGAATCAGTACATGGAATTGTGCCCTGAAACAGATGACTAGCCAGTGCAGACCCCTTTCAGCACAGGGGTGCTACCGTCCCTGAATCCATCCGTATCAGTTGCCTGACTGCCATGTTTTGGACCAGTGATGCTTAAGAACTCTGCCCATTTCTTTCTCCCCCTCCAACTAACTGTCTAGCAATCAGAGCACCTTGTTAGCATGGGGTCCGAGTATGTACACACACAGAGAGACAGAGTATGTATACCTATATACATAAATAAAGCCAATAAAACACATAAGAGTTTTTTCCTATCTGCTGAGCCCTTTTCAAAACTCTGTGAGTTGGATACATAGTATTATGAGTGGAGCAATGTTAGCAAAATTGCCTCCTACTGCTACCCACAGAATTTATTCCGGGAGAACAGGGAACGCTCATAAACACATCGGCAGTAGTCTACAGTAGGGGTGTGCAAAAAATAATTTGGTATTTTTCGTGTTTATTGAACCCAGAAAATATCGGTATTTGCCAATATTCCCAAATCGAAATATCGGTATGATATTTGGATTCAGGAAGTATTTGGGAAACTCAGATTATTTGGTTTATAGTGGCTAGCAGTAGCAGCCATTTCACCACTCTATTTCGTTCCCCCCCTCCTTTGTAAGGGGGAAGCGAAAGAGAGTGCTGGTGGACCCAACAATCAGCTGTTAGGTTTAAAAGGTTACGAGCCATTTCAGACCTCCCTTTTCCCCCTCTCCGTTTGGAAATGGAGGGAGGGAAGGGAGGTCTGAAATGGCTTGTGGCCATTTTGAGTGAGGACATATGTTACCTCAGAATACAGTAGTTCCCATATGCAACTGAAAATTCCAACTGCGCCTTGTGGGGGGGGAGTTTGAGGTGTGGAATGGAGTGAAGTCCAATCAGCTTCCATATGCAAAAGACCTTGAAACGCTGGGCAGGACTGCACAAAGCAGCCAGTCAACCCAGCCAGCATCTTCTGACCCGGGCTTTGCCTTCTGATTGGTGGCGATATATGCTGAGGAGCAGTTCCATCAGCCATACACTAAGGGAGTGCATTTTAGAATTAGAACTTTGGCACCCACTACTCAAATATAATAAGGGAGAGATGACTTGGGATGTCCAGTATGTTCTATTTATTTAGGAACTTTCTGTGCCACGCCTTCAGAGTTCTGCTCTAGGCAGTTCACAGTTATAATAATAAATTATCAAAATAAAAATCATTAGCTATTAAAACAAGCCCAGAGACATAAAAACCACATAAAACTATCCAATGACCAACAGCCCCTCAGTCTTGTATGGATTAAACTTCAATTTATTTGCCCTTATCTCACCCAGGGCTTGATACTTGCTACTATTCAACATTAGCCATCCATGAAAGCCAGTGTAGTGTACTTGTTAGAGTTTTGGACTAGTATCTGGGAGACTCAGGTTCAAATCCTCCATCTCCTGTGGAAGCTCACTGGGTCACTTTGGGTCAGTCACATGTTCTCAGCCTAACCTACCTTACAGAGTTGTGAAGATAAATTGGGGGAGAGGAGAATGGTGTGGAGAAAGGTGGGTGTCAGAGGCCTGGGTCCTCTTGGGTAGCTCTAGGTTTCCTGCGTGAACCCCTGAACAATTTCCCAGACCTGTGGGTCCTCAAGGTTGAATGCACACAAGTAAATCATATATAAATATCTAAAGGTTTATTAAATGATTAAAAGAATTCACTACACAGTGCAATCTCAACAGTTTAGTAACAAGAAAACATAGAAGCTAACTTTTTTATTTAATACACTGTATACCTGAGTATTAGATGGCAAATCTTCTTGCAGCATAAAATCCAAGCAGTAGCACAAAAACGTTCTATACATTGCAGTTAGGGTTGTCAGGTCCTTTCCTTATGTGGGCGGGGGGTGAGAGGGAACTTTCTGGGAGTCAGGGGCGGGGTGACATTGACACACGCAACATCCCCAATGTGATAATCACATGGAAGTGATGTCATTATTCCAAGGACATTGTGTGATGAGGCTCTGGTTTTTGGGCAGACTCTGTGGTAAAATTTGGCTCAAACCATAGAGTTTTGCCCAAAAACCAGAGCGTTGCCACACGATGTCCCTGGTATGATGATGTCACTTTCACGTGACATCATCACGTTGAGGACATCACTGGGGTCAATGCTTCCTCTAAGATGTGGAGTCCTCTGGGCAAAAATTCTACTTTCTGAGCTACTGTTGTTGTGAGTGAGCGATTTGGCCACTGCATAAATTAGTTTGCTCTGTAACCATCCTTCCTGAGCTAAGACAAAAATGTCTGAGCCTGAGGCTAAAAAACTGTGAGCTAGCTCTCACTAACTCAGCTTAGAGGGAACACTGCCTGGGGGTCGTGGTTGTTGGGTGTTGGGCTTTCCCCGTTGGCCAGCTGGCTGCCAGCAGTCAGGAGCCCATGAAATCAGGGGATACCCCACTCCCACCTGGGGACTGGCAACCCTAGTTGCAGTCCATCACGATGAAGTATAACTTGTCTAAGCATGCTAGCATGGTGTTAGCATGACTCTCTCTGGCCTACACCCTTATTATAGCTTTCTACCTCATGGCATCAGGTGGTCACTCTGGTCTAATCAGGGATCTTCTTCTGAGGAACTTTCCAGAGGATGTCGGCAACTGCTCCTAATTCCCCCCTCCATTCTGGTTATACAACCGAGCACAGGTTCTCATGATTAACCAATTACCACATAGAATCATAGTAGAAATATCTTAAATAAATACATAAAATTCTCACAGAGTTGATATGAAAATGTCGTGCATTTTTCAATCTTTTGTTTTATTAAAGAATGACTTGGGATGACCAGTATGTTCTATTTATTTAGGACCTTCTGGCCACCCCTTCAGAGTTCTGCTCTAGGCAGTTTACAGTTATAATAATAAATTATCAAAATGAAAATCATTAGCCATTAAAACAAGCCCAGAGACATAAAAACCACATAAAACTATCCAGTGACCAACAGCCCCACATCCACAACTTTGCACAACCTGCATAGCCTGATCAAAGGAAGTGTACCTAACTGAACATAGTTCTTCAGGTATCGCGTCATTCACCGAGCCACCCTGAGGGTAGGATAAATGGTGGATGAGTTGGTACTCTCCTATGGCTTTCTTAGGTACCACTCCCAATGGGGACACTCTTAAATTGGGTACTGGAGGTGAAGAGAATGGACCTAAAACTCTCCCTTCTTTACATTCCTTAGTGATTTTTTGATGCACTACTTTCTCCAGTCAGTTTGTTGAAGACCAGCAGTCTGGGAGTTCTGCAGGAAGATCTTATGTCTGGCTGACTTTTAAAAAAAACAGATAAAATGTTGTAAAACTTAGAAAATCCTTAATTAAAAGCAGGAGTTTTCTTCAAATGCTGCTGCCGCCTCCCAATGGGTCACTTCCTCCAGTCCTTTAATAGACCTCAGAGTAGGAGCCCAATATGGCCTCCTGTCACCCTGGTAAGGTATCTTAAAACCAATGCAAACCCTTCTAACAGGTAACTGCCACCCCATAAATTAGGATAATCTCATAACATGTGCGCTAACACCTCCACTCTAATTGGACTGGGGCCCTTTGTCAGTAGCAGTGTTGTGGCCCGCTCCACCTGCCGTGCGTTTCCCCCCCCCCACTCCCGGACGGGCCCTTGCTTTGGGGCAGCCTGAGAATGCATGGGGACCTGCACACAGTGGGTACTCATGCCAAAAGGAACAAGCCGTCCTGCTACAGGTGCCCTGCGAGGTGAACTCCCAACAAAGTGGGCGTTTCTGCGTGGCCTGCCCCATCTGGGACCTGGCACTAGGCTGCCCTTGCAGTCTGTGAACCACATGGCCACTGTCTGAATGCACACCTCCAGATGGCCAGGAGAATGACATAGATTGAAGCCACAGGTGAGGGAGGGTGGATCTGATCCTACCTCAGAGTTGGATTCATTGCAGCCCTCATGCGAAAGCCCTCATCATATTCAAGCCAGGCAAATCCCAGGCCTTGCTGGGAATGCGGGAGCCCAAAAATGAAATGTCTTACTGTGAGTATAAACTCACACTAGCTTTTCAGTAATACATATTTATTGTTTTCTCTTTTGCTGTCGTTTTAAATATTCTACTGTCCTTGCATCTTTGGTTCTCATTGCTTAATTCTTTTCCTTTCTATGTGTGTAACCTTAAAACATATCTAGCACTGAACAGTAGGAAGATGAACAGGTGTAAGCTGTTCAGGAAATAGTCAAGAAATTTGCTTTAAAAACTGAGGTTAATCTATTTCTTGGCATTTATTTCTGTTGTGTGTGATATAAATCTCACTGTCCTTACTGTATAAAGACAATATCTCAAAAATAGGAACCTAACAGTGCCATCCTAAGCAGAGTTTCACCCTTCATGTCCTGTTAACTTCAGTGGGTTTAGAAATGTATAACTCTGTTTATTATAGATTCAGGCGGGTAGCCATGTTGGTCGTAAGCAACAGAACAAAGTTTGAGTCCAGTGGCACCTTTAAGATGAATAAAGTTTAATTCTGGGCATAAGCTTTCGTGTGCATGGACACTTTAGATCTCTACCGAGTTAAACTTTGTTCGTCTTAAAGGTGCCACTGGACGCAAACTTTGTTTTGTTTAGGATGACACTGTAGCATACTATCAAAGATGAAAATTAGAGAGAAGCATTGAATGTATGAAGCTGCCTTTTATCAAGGTCAGTTTTGCTTAGTCCTATAAGTGGCCTTGCAGGGTCTCAGCTAGAGGTCCTTCACATC
>NW_015169226.1:380474-389026 GCF_001447785.1 Gekko japonicus | reverse complement strand
TTAATGATGTTGCTGTAGAGCTGGATTTAACTAAAATCTTGAGGAAATTGCATTCTGTGTTTCATTTCAGCCTCCTAAAAAAGGATTCTAGTTCCAGCGAGTGGTGTCCTGCAGCACCGGTGCCCCCTCCAATCATGATTGAGGGCGAGGAAAATTACGAGATCTCTAGAATTTTTGGACTTTACGCTCAAATGTGGAAAATTGTTGTATCTGGTGGAATGGGTAGATTTTGGACCCCAGCACCTGGAATAGGTGGAATTAGGGGATATTCGACCCCCTCGTCTGTTACGTCAGTTCCATCAGGACTTCCCGGACAAACCAGGGAATCTCCCGGAATGACTTGGAGACCTCCCGGAATGGGCGGGAGATCTCCCGGAATGGGCAGGAGGAGTTGTCTTTGAGAGGGCAGTATGTCAGCTATGCTGCCATGGGGGTTGGGATGTTCTTTCAGTGTCTGTGTAAATGGCTTTTGCATTCCTTTCTCTCTTGCTTTGCGTTGAAATGCTTATCTCTTAAGAAGTACAGGTGGCCAGCCGTGGAAGCCGAAATCCATGCCGAACGTGGGAGCTGAACAATTCTCAGCTTCGCCTAGTAACGCTTGCCGGCGGGTGCCTAATTGGCCAGCGCAGTGCATACGAATGCCCTATATCTCATTAGGTTCAAGAGGCAACCGCTATTCTTAACAGTGACTATGTTAATGCATCTATGGCTCTTCAATAAAAGTATAACCTTTCTAAAGAAGTATGTACTCCGTTGTTGGCTGTGGCTGCCTATAGCGTATCGGATTCGGTTCAAGGTGCTGGTGCTAACCTTTAAAGCCCTACATGGTCAGGGGCCTGCCTACTTGAGGGACCACCTCTCCCCATATGTGCCCCAGAGAGCACTGCGGTCAGGGTCGCAACTGTCATAATCCTGTCTCTCCCCTAGACCAATCCAGGAATGGAAAGGGAAAGGATCATGGACTGGGACAAAGTGAGCTCCCGGAGGACATCAGGGCCCTGCAGGACCTTTTACAGTTCCGCAGGGCCTGTAAAACGGAGCTCTTCCACCAGACTTTCGATTAGGGGCTGCCACTGATAAGTGTGCCCTGGAACACCCTCGGGCATGAGATTCCACTGGATGGGATTTGGATTATCACCATTTCTGTTGGGTTAATTGCAACTGGTGTTGTTTTAACGGGTATGGTATTTATTAATTGTTTTAATTTGGTTGTTTATGCCATTTTAATGTTGTTAGCTGCCTTGAGCCAGATATCTGGAAAGGTGGGATGTAAATATAAACAATAAATAAATAAATAAAAAATACTACCCTACCAAAAATGGAAAAACAGTTCAAGGCAGGTGATGGTCAATACCTGTATCCAGCAATGCCCAGTAGAATCCAGATGGCTTCAAGTAGAAACAAAGAATATTTGAATTGTAAAAGCACTTCAGGTGCATATGAATACTTTCCATAATCTGATAATGGTCCAGATCCAATTTTTCCCATACACGTACCCAATTCCCCTCCATAGTACAACCACCATCCCACATGGCTCTTGTACAGGCAGGTCCAACAATCTCCACTGTAGCATTTTCATCAGTAGAAAAGCTGGTTGGATCAAATCCAATGACAATTAGATTATAAGAGAAAAGATATCATAAGAGATAAAAGCTACATCTAGTGTGGTGTAGTGGTTAAGAGTGTCAGACTAGTATCTGGGAGACCCAGGTCTGTTGGTAGACAGGGTGAAGACAGGGTGAAATTAATTTATTTTTTTTTTAATGGTGGGGATCTTAAGGGGAAGTGAGTGACCATGTCCCCAGTGAGTTGCCATGTCCCCTCAAGTTCCTTTTGCTTGTGGGGGGCCAAGGAAGTTTGTAGCCAGATGTGTAAGATTTTAGTAGGGCAGACTTTAATGAACTCAGGGGTATGATAAGAATAATTCCATGAGCAGAATGCTGGAAGGGAAAGGAGCAAGTAATGGGTGGGCTGTCCTAAAACAAGCGCTCTTGCAAGCTCAGCCCATCACTGTTCCAGCAAGACAGAGACATGGTAGGGGATCCAAGAAACCAATGTGGATGAACAGGGAACTCCATGATGAACTAAGGAAGAAAAAAGGAAATGCTGAAGAATCAGAGGGAAGGGCATACCTCTAATGAAGAGTATCTGAGTGTTGCTAGGCACTGTAGATCAGCCATAGGAGAGGCCAAAGCACTGGCTAGGGGGCTCACTACAACAAGAAAAGTTTTTTAAGACATGTGAGGAGCAAACACAAGGTTAAAAAGGTGACAGACCCGCTGTTGGGTGAAAATGGACACACTCTGACAGAGGACAGAGAGAAAGCAGAAAGGCTCAGTGCCTATTTTACTGCAGATTTCCCCCTGAACAACAGAGCGGTGGTAACCACCGCTTTAAAGTTAAAAAATGGTGGTAAGCAAGGCATGGTGTTTGGGCTGCTGGTTCACATCAACATTTGTGATTATGTCAAACTGTACATAGTTGAATGTTCAAATATATATTCCTTAAAATTATATATATATGAGAACTAGTAACAAGCAGCAATTTTATAATTACCAACAAATATTTTTAAATACGTTTTGAGATAAGCCAAAGTCTCCTTATACCATTTGTCTTATGATATTTGAAAAAAAATGTGCTGAGTAACCCATAAAAGGAAGCCATTTGTCTAATAAATTAGAATTATAGTAACCTGAAGTAGATTCAGTGGTTGAAACATGATCAGCTATTTTGTCCATGGTGATAGAACTTGAGAGATATGCTATCCTAGATAGGTTGCTATATTTGCTCCAAGGGTTCTGATGGAACCCTAGAAAATATGCTGCTATCTTAAGAGTTTTGTGCTCACAAAGAGAAATTATTGCACCTTATGTTCTTTATATATATCACGGTCTTTGAAAAAGATTGTATCTGAAACAGGTAAATTACTAGAATCTGGTGGGAGTAGAGATTGTGAAACTGACAAGGTGCTGTCAATATTTGAACAGAATGTAAACCTGCACTTTGATGTGTTTTTGGGTGAAACCTGTTTTTGATAATATTTGACACTAATATTTATATAGCAATACAGAAAATTTTTAAAAATAAAATAAAAAGCACAAAATTGAACTACCTTAAACATACATTTCTTATACACAGTGCTATATATTTTTGCATATCTTCCTAACACTGTGACCCTCAGTTTTTGTATTTCCCACCTGGAGGCTGGCAACCTTACTGGGTAGCGGAAACAAGAGCTTGGGTTAGAGGAGCAGTCAGCGTGATGGAGCGGCAAAAATGGCTAATGCAGTCTTTGGGTGCATTGACAGAGAAATAATATCCCAGTTGCAAGATCTCATAGTCTCACTGTACACTACATTGGTCAGACTGCACCTGGAGTAGAAGAGGAGATTGGATTTATACCCCACCCTTCTCAGAGCGGCTTACAAACTCCTTTCCCTTCCCCTCCCTACAACAGACACCCTATGAGGTAGGTGGGGCTTAGAGAGCTCTGACAGAAACTGCTCTTTTTCAAAAATAGCTCTGACAGAACTATGGCTTGCCCAAGGTCATCCAACAGGTGCAAGTGGAGGAGTGGGGAATCACCTAGTTCTCCCAGAGTCCACACATTTAACCACTACACCAAACTGGCAGTTCTGTGTGTGCAGTTCTGGAGGACTCACTTAAAAAAGGATGGGGATAGAACAGAGCAGGTGAAGAGAGTGACAAGAATGACCAGGGGCTTGAAGAACAAGCCTTACGCGGAAAGGCTGAGAGATTTGGGAATGTTCAATGTGGAGAAGAGGAGGTTCAGGGAGGACATGATTGAACTCGTTAAGTATTTGAAAGGCTGTCACTTAGAGGAGGGCAGGGAGCTGTTATTGTTGCCAGCAGAGGACAGGACTCACAATAACAGGTGTAAATTACAGGTGAAAAGATAGCACCTGGATGTTTTTTGTTTTTTTTTTACAATAAGAACAGTTCAGCGGTGGAATCCTCTGCCTAGGGAGGTGGTGAGCTCCCTCTCACTGGCAGTCTATAGGCAGTGGATGGACAAACACTTTTCAGGGATGCTTTAGGCTGATCCTGCATTGAGGAGGTTGGACTAGATGGCCAGCCCCTTCCAACTCTATGATTCTAAATTCAGATAAATGTGATGACTTTGGAGATCTCTAGAAAATGGATATTCATGCTATTTAAATATATCAATTTTAACTGGTGTTCAAATTTCAATGATGTTTTTCTTATGAATCTTCTTTTACAAACTCAAAATTTAATTTTTGCTCTTCAGAAAACTTTAGTTTTCCATGCAACAGTCGCACAACTCTCCCAACCTGTAATCTGGCTACCACCTGGAGACAAAAATGTATCTTTGTTTGTTTGTATTTGACGACAAAGGGACAGCAGTGTTAATTTTAAGGGGTTTTTGTTATCTTTTCTCAAACAGGAAGTGCTAGAAGAAACCCGGAAGTTCCTTTTGAGAGACCTCGGAAGTTATAATTCACGCGCTTGAGTCCAGAGAGACTACAAAACTTTTTAATTGGGACGGGGATGCCCTGAAGCCTATCCGCCTCGCCGGAAACGGATAGGCAGGAAGTCACTTCTTACTGGTATCTCGGGATACTTAGAGATATCCGGTATAGAAGCTTCCAGCGGCCGGAAGTACGTCGTAATGCTTTAAGACCATCCGTTAGGAAGGAGGCGGTTGTTCCGGCCTCTGGAAGTTGGGATTTGGGCTCGAAGTCTTCTGGTCGCGATGTCCGGAAGGACGCTGGATGGAGCTCAGAGAGTGGATGGGAAGATGGGAGGGACAGAGGGGCTCGCAGTTGCCCCTGCCTCGCCTGGGTGAGTGGCTCAAGGAGTTTCTCTTCAGAACTCGCCCGTATTCTGGTCGGGAGACGCTCGAGGGCTGAGTTGGGCTCCGGCGCGTGCCAGTATCGGGTTCGAGACGTTTCGCGAAGCCCAGCCTCCGTCGCCGGGCCCTCGCGGTGGACCTGTAGACAGCGCCCTGTAGTGGCGGCTTCTCGCGAGTCGGCTGCGCAGGGAGGCCTTTCGCGGGCTCCCTCTAGTGGCTCCTTTCTGCAGTCGAGCTCGCAGAACCCGCTTTTTGCCCTTGCGGGAAGGAAGTGCGTGGCTTTCAGCCTGGTCCTCGGGGAGGGAGTGGACCGCGGCGGAGCTCTTCTGCTGTTGAGGCACAGAGCGCGAGAGTTGCGCGACTGAAGCCCAGGCGAGGAGAGACGTTTCGGGGCCGGTTGAAATCATAGTACTCAAAAACATGGAGGGTTTGGTTTCCTTTCATGGTGTCCCAGAATCTTTGTCCTGAGGAGGCAGGGGCGGCCTCATTCGATTTATAGATTCAGGTGGGTGGCCGTGCTGGTCTGAAGCAGAAGTGAGTTTGAGTCTTTGAAGAAGTGTGCGTGCACACGAAGGCTTAGACCCAGAATAAAACTCTGTTGGTTTTAAAGATGCCACTGGACTCAGACTTTGTTTTCATTTGAGTTATTGTAATTGGGATGGCCTATTGTTATTGTTATTATTTTTGGATTTGTTGTTATTATATTGATGCCTTGGACACATTTATTTGTGTAGTAACTTCATTTATACCTTGGCTTTCTTCTCAATAAGGAGCCACTGTGGCTTACTTGTTCTCCTCAGGTGGGTTAGGTTGAGAGCGTGTGACTGGTCCAAGGTTATCCAGCAAGTTTCCATGGCAGACTGGGGGGGGGGGTTTTAAACCTGGGTCGCTGGCAGACTGGGGGGGGGGATTTAAACCTGGGCCTCCCATATCCTAGTCCAACCCTAACCCCTTGTACCACACTGGCCACTCCCAAAATAAGGGTATTTGCACTGCCATGGTTTGAGATCATCTTTGGAAGAGCAAGACTGGATCACGGCAGCTCACAAAATAAACAATACAATAAAATTACAAAAAGCAACATAAGAATTATTATTAATAACTATTTTTTACTATCTATAGACTGACTCTCTTACTGAGAGTCAGGGGTGATTACTAAAATTGATGCAGTGAGAATTGATCCAGTGAGAAGATATCCAATGGACAATGCAACAGGATTGGGGTTACACAAATATTAGAAAACAGTTGAAAAAAGTATGAAACGTAAAACATGAAACAATGCAGAAAATGAACTTACAAGAGTTGAATACAGTGCAGTAGGAGCAAGTTATTGTGGCCTTTAGACTACAAGCCTTTTTCCTTTTGAACAGTTCCTGTTCCACTATACCACTTCCCTTTTCTTTTCATACCAATGCCTTCCTAACAGTTTTGTTTTACACAATCTGTAGTGTGATTGAAATGTGGGTACCTTCCTGACTGCTCAGGCAGGCCGTTCCATAAGGTGGGGACCTGCAACAGGAAGTGCTCAGGATGGGTAGCTGCTGATGTGGGTCCTAAGGCATGAAAGATTTTTTAGGCGATAGTCAATATACAACAATAATGTATTTAATGATAATACATTATTAAAGAGTTCAGCATTGTAAAGTTTATCTTAATAGACAAACAGGCTGATACTCCTATTGTGGCTCTACAAGAGAGTTTCTTTCCAAATAATACACTTCATGTTTACTTCAGAATATGTTTACTGCCTTCAAAATGAAGAAGAAGAAAATGATACTCTTAAGCTGCTTTGAGTCCCTATTGGGGAGAAAACCACAGTATAAAATAAGTAAATGTTAGACAACTGTTCTACTTTAGTAGAGGGGACAAATGGCTTGTGCCTCATGCTTCATCCTTCAGAGTAACCATGGACTGAGTGTGCTTAACTTTGTTTTAAGGGAAAATGCCGTAACCCACCTGCTTCCCATGTGCTCAAAGGCTTGTATATGATTCATTCATACACACTTACACACACAGAGACCATTTGTTTATTTTACAGTGTTTATGTCCTGCCTGATCAGGGAATCTATACCAGTTGAAGCTTCTGAACACTTTTCAAGGGCAGCCCCATATAGAGCACATTGCAGTAATGTAATCTAGCTGTTACCAGGGCATGCACCACAGTGGCCAGATCTTTTCTGCCCGGGAAAGTTTACAGTTGGTTAACCAGTTGATGCAGGTAAAAGGGACCCTTGAACACTTGCTTATCCAGCAGTACACCTGGGTCCAGTTGGACCCCCAAGCTATGTACCTGTTCCTTCAAGGGAGGTACAACCTCATTCAGGAGACATCTGAAATCCCATGTCTGCCCTTTCATCTTATTGGCATCAGACTCCAGTTTATTAGTCTACATCCATCCCAAAACTGCCTCCAGACTCTGGATCACAGTTTTGTAAAGCCTCTGTGGGATCAATCAGAAGTGTGAGATAGCACTGACAACATATTGGTGAAAACCCAGCTCAGATCTGCAGATGATCTCATGCAGTTGCTGAAGAGCACAAAGGATAAAATCGTGTGGGACTCCAGCAGCCAAGAAGCTGAGCAGCATTCCTCTAGCCCCACCTTCTGAAACCTACCTTTGATGTAGAACTGAAACCATTGCACAGCAGTCCCAGCTCCAGAAGTAATTCCAGAGGGACACCATGAGCAATGTTATCAAAAGTTTCTGAGACATCCAGGAAGATCAACAGGGTTGTACTTCCCTGTCCATCTCCCAGTACAGATCACCTAAGGATATTTCAGTCCCATACTCAGGCCTGAGGCCAGGCTTGAAGGATACAATTAGTTCACTTCATCCAGGAAACTTTGGATTTGTTCATATATTACCCATTTAATTACCTTGTTCAGAAATGGTAAATTACAGACTGGTAAGTAACTACACAGCATTCCAAATAAGGCTGCACCATAGATTTTTACAGAGCCATTATGATATTGGCTGATTTGTTTTCAGTCCTCTTCCTAATAATCCCCAGCATAGCATTTGCCTTTTTTATTGCAGTCGCACGCTGAGTCAACATCTTCAGTGAGTTATCTACCACAACTCCCAAGATCTCTCTTCTGGTCAGTTACCACCAGTTCAGACCCCCATCAACTTATATTTATAAGTAGGATTTTTTGGTTCAATATGCATTACTTTGCACTTGTCCATACTGAACCTCATTTGCCATGTTGATGCGCACTTGCCCAGTCTTGACAGTTCCCCCTGTTTCTCACAGCCCTGAACAGCTTAATATCATCTGCAAATTTAGTCACTTCACTGCTTACTCCCAACTCAAAATCATTAACAAAAAAGTTAAAAAGCACCAAACCTAGTACCGAGCCCTGAGATACCCCACTGCTTACCACTTTCCACTGTGAAAACTGTCCATTTATACTGGCTCTGTATCCTGTTACCGTATTTTTCGCTCAATAAGACGCACCTGACCTTAAGACGCACCTAGTTTTTAGAGGAGTAAAACAGGAAAAAATATTCTGAACCAAATAGTGTAATAAAATATTTAATAAACTATAACAGAATAACATTTGAACCATGTAAAGCCCCAGGGTGTGCCAGGAGTGTTCAGGAACTGGAATGACAGGGCCATGGAGTGGAATGACAGCCCCAGGGTGGAGCAGGAGTGTTCAGGAACTGGGATGACAGGGCCAAGAGTGGAATGACAGCCCCAGGGTGTGCCAGGAG